>NW_027640717.1:600000-816049 GCF_949752795.1 Hyperoodon ampullatus | reverse complement strand
TGTCTATTCCATAGTTGGTTTTTGGAACGGTACCTGTGCTTATATCAAACTCTGGTTTTATGCATCACCCCACCTCTCCTTCCCACTTAAGCAGGCATAAGAGTGTTTTCTAAATGTGAGACACTGTTCTCTTTCCTAACTCAGTTCAAGTGTAGCCATGTTTACAGGATCTTCATAAGTGATATCTTATGATAAGTCTCATTTCCTGTGTGACTTATTTCACTTAGAATCATCGTACATGAATCCACCCATTTTGCTGCTACTGGTCTTATGACATTGATTTCATGGCTGAGGGATATTCCTTCGTACGTATGTAGCACAATTTTTTGAACCATTTTTATATTTCCTGGGATATTTAAGGTGTACCCAGGTTGAGGTCCTTGTAAGCAGTGCAGCCTTAAATTTTGGGGTGGCTCTGTCTTATTGATTTTCAGTTTTCCCAAGGTATATTCCCTAGACTGGAAGTGCCCTTGGCTCTGTAGCTCTGTTGTTTACTTGTTTGAGGGAACACAATGCACTCCTCCAGAGAGGCAGTTGGCAATTTACATCCAACCCATCAGCATAAAAAGGCTCCCTGTTCTCCAGGGCCTGTCTTGCCTTTCTGGTTTTTACACATTTTGTGGATGTCCCTTTTGACCGGTGGGAAGTGATACTTCTTTGTAGTGCAGATTTGCATTGCCCGCTTGCTTGCTTGGCCAAAAAGGGAGTATGCATTTTCTCCTGAATATATTCAGGAGAAAACGCATATGCCCTTTTTGGCGAAGTGCATCATTGTCGAAGTTGTGCCCCTCTTCCTGTGCTTTAAAGGCGATTCCAACGTACCTCTTGAAATCTGTTTCCTGCTATTCTGCCTCGCTTTCAAGTCCGCCTCGTTGCCTTCCCTCAACAGATTTTTGGACGTGAGTTGTCCTTTATTACTCGGCCAGTTTGTGAATTGCTGTGCCCCTGAGCTCCATTTTTCAACTCGTTTTTGGTGAGCTGACCTCAAGTCCAAAATTTTGATTCAGCACCTATACTGGTTCCCAGTGGGTGGCTGAGACTTTGGTTAATTCTTCTTCCTGCCGGGAAATTAGAGTGATATGTGCCAGTCCAAATGCCTAACAGCTACTCTCTCATTGGTTCTCCCTCTTCCCTTTCATCCTCTGCCAAATTGGCAACCTGTGTGAACCAGGAGGTTAAATGGGCTGTCTCTCCAAGTTGGGAGGTTGATAGTAAAGCAGATGGAAAGTCAACACGGAGCACCAGGAGAGGGACTATTCGTTGAGTTTTAGAAACCTTTTGTATTCACAGTGTGTCCGTTCTCTAGGTTTCCCGCACATGTTATAGCTGTAGTAATATTCCCTTCAACCTGGAGAGTTGGGACCAACGGAATGGGTGCCAGGCATTTGTGCTTTAAAGGGTCTGCATTTGCTCACCCAATTTCACCAATCCTCTCAGTCCCAAGTGTCCAGCCTTCTGCCACATCCAGCGGTCGTTGTAGATAGGGTCATTCCAGGTTTCATCAGAGACCCTGAAGGAATTGTAAAGAATTTCCCAGTTTTTTTGTTTTGTTTTTGAAATTCCTTTTTATAGTGGGTTTGAGCTGATTCTCGCTGCCATGTTTATGCCAGTCTAGACACACTTGATTCCCTTACGGAGACATATCAATACATAGGTTTTAAGATTCTTACTAGTCAGATATATTCCTCTGCGGGAAATATGGGGTTTTGAGTCCCTTTCACTGAGGAAGGTGTAGGTCTTGTCTATTCCATAGTTTGTTTTTGGAACGGTACCTGTGCTTATATCAAACTCTGGTTTTATGCCTCACCCCATCTCTCCTTCACCCTTAAGCAGGCATAAGAGTGTTTTCTAAATGTGAGACCATGTTCTCTTTCCTAACTCAGTTCAAGTGTAGCCATGTTTACAGGATCTTCATAAGTGATATCTTATGATAAGTTTCTTTTTCTGTGTGACTTATTTCACTGAGAATCATCGTACCTGAATCCACCCATTTTGCTGCTACTGGTCTTATGACATTGATTTCATGGCTGAGGGATATTCCATCGTATGTACCTACCACAATTTTTTGAACCATTTATATATTTCTTGGGATATTTAAGGTTACCCAAGTTGAGGTCCTTATAAGCAGTGCAGCCCTAAATTTTGGGGTGGCTCTGTCTTATTGATTTTCAGTTTTCCCAAGGTATATTCCCTAGACTGGAAGTGCCCTTGGCTCTGTAGCTCTGTTGTTTACTTGTTTTAGGGAACACAATGCACTCCTCCAGAGAGGCAGTTGGCAATTTACATCCGCCCATCAGCATAACAAGGCTCCCTGTTCTCCAGGGCCTGTCTTGCCTTTCTGCTTTTTACACATTTTGTGGATGTCCCTTTTGACCGGTGGGAAGTGATACTTCTTTGTAGTGCAGATTTGCATTGCCCGCTTGCTTGCTTGGCCAAAAAGGGCATATGCGTTTTCCCCTGAATATATTCAGGATAAAACGCATATGCCCTTTTTGGCCAAGTGCATCATTGTCGAAGTTGTGCCCCTCTTCCTGTGCTTTAAAGGCGATTGCAACGTACCTCTTGAAATCTGTTTCCTGCTATTCTGCCTCGCTTTCAAGTCCGCCTCGTTGCCTACGCTCAACAGATTTTTGGACGATAGTTGTCCTTTATTACTCGGCCAGTTTGTGAATTGCTGTGCCCCTGAGCACCATTTTTCAACTCGTTTTTGTTGAGCTGACCGCAAGTCCAAAATTTTGGTTCAGGAACTATACTGGTTCCCGGTGGGTGGCTGAGATTTTGGTTAATTCTTCTTCCTGCCGGGAAATTACAGTGACATGTGCCCGTCCAAATTCCTAACAGCTACTCTCTCATTGGTTCTCCCTCTTCCCTTTCATCCTCTGCCAAATTGGCAACCTGTGCGAACCAGTAGGTTAAAGGGGATGTCCCTCCAAGTTGGGAGGTTGATAGTAAAGCAGATGGAAAGTCAAACCGGAGCACCAGGAGACGGACTATTCGTTGAGTTTTTGAAACCTTTCGTATTCACAGTGTTTCCGTTCTATAGGTGTCCCGTACATGTTATAAATGTAGTAATATTCCCTTCCACCTGGAGAGTTGGGACCCATGGAATGGGTGCCATGCATTATTGCTTTAAAGGGTCTGGATTTGCTCACCCAATCTCACCAATCCTCTCAGTCCCAAGTGTCCAGCCTTATGACACATCCAGCTGTCGTTGTAGATAGGGTCATTCCAGGTTTCATCAGAGACCCTGAAGGAATTGTAAAGAATTTCCCAGTTTTTTTGTTTAGTTTTTGAAATTCCTTTTTATAGTGGGTTTGAGCTGATTCTCGCTTCCATGCTTATGCCAGTCTAGACACTCTGGATTCCCTTACGGAGACATATCAATACATAGGTTTTAAGATTATTACTACTCAGATATATTTCTCTGCGGGAAATATGGTGTCTTGAGTCCCTTTCACTGAGGAAGGTGTAGGTCTTGTCTATTCCATAGTTGGTTTTTGGAACGGTACATGTGCTTATATCAAACTCTGGTTTTATGCATCACCCCACCTCTCCTTCCCCCTTAAGCAGGCATAAGAGTGGTTTCTAAATGTGAGACACTGTTCTCTTTCCTAACTCAGTTCAAGTGTAGCCATGTTTACAGGATCTCCATAAGTGATATCTTATGATAAGTTTCTTTTTCTGTGTGACTTATTTCACTTAGAATCATCGTACCTGTATCCACCCATTTTGCTGCTACTGGTCTTATGACATTGATTTCATGGCTGAGGGATATTCCATCGTACGTAAGTACCACAATTTTTTGAACCATTTTTATATTTCCTGGGATATTTAAGGTGTACCCAAGTTGAGGTCCTTGTAAGCAGTGCAGCCCTAAATTTTGGGGTGGCTCTGTATTATTGATTTTCAGTTTTCCCAAGGTATATTCCCTAGACTGGAAGTGCCCTTGGCTCTGTAGCTCTGTTGTTTACTTGTTTTAGGGAACACAATGCACTCCTCCAGAAAGGCAGTTGTCAATTTACATCCCGCCCATCAGCATAACAAGGCTCCCTGTTCTCCAGGGCCTGTCTTGCCTTGCTGGTTTTTACACATTTTGTGGATGTCCCTTTTGACCGGTGGGAAGTGATACTTCTTTGTAGTGCAGATTTGCATTGCCCGCTTGCTTGCTTGGCCAAAAAGGGCATATGCGTTTTCTCCTGAATATATTCAGGAGAAAACGCATACGCCCCATTTGGCCAAGTGCATCATTGTCGAAGTTTTGCCCCCCTTCCTGTGCTTGAAAGGCGATTCCAACGTACCTCTTGAAATCTGTTTCCTGCTATTCTGCCTCGCTTTCAAGTCCGCCTCGTTGCCTTCCCTCAACAGATTTTTGGACGTGAGTTGTCCTTTATTACTCGGCCAGTTTGTGAATTGCTGTGCCCCTGAGCTCCATTTTTCAACTCGTTTTTGGTGAGCTGACCGCAAGTCCAAAATTTTGTTTCAGGACCTATACTGGTTCCCAGTGGGTGGCTGAGACTTTGGTTAATTCTTCTTCCTTCCGGGAAATTACAGTGATATGTGCCCGTCCAAATGCCTAACAGCTACTCTCTCATTGGCTCTCCCTCTTCCCTTTCAGCCTCTGCCAAATTGGCAACCTGTGTGAACCAGGAGGTTAATGGGGCTGTCTCTCCAAGTTGGGAGGTTGATAGTAAAGCAGATGGAAAGTCAAACCGGAGCACCAGGAGAGGGACTATTCGTTGAGTTTTAGAAACCTTTCGTATTCACAGTGTGTCCGTTCTCTAGGTTTCCCGTACATGTTATACCTGTAGTAATATTCCCTTCAACCTGGAGAGTTGCGACCCATGGAATGGGTGCCAGGCATTTGTGATTTAAAGGGTCTGCATTTGCTCACCCAATCTCACCAATCCTCTCAGTCCCAAGTGTCCAGCCTTATGCCACATCCAGCTGTCGTTGTAGATAGGGTCATTCCAGGTTTCATCAGAGACCCTGAAGGAATTGTAATGAATTTCCCAGTTTTTTTGTTTTGTTTTTGAAATTCCTTTTTATAGTGAGTTTGAGCTGATTCTCGCTGCCATGTTTATGCCAGTCTAGACACACTTGATTCCCTTACGGAGACATATCAATACATAGGTTTTAAGATTCTTACTAGTCAGATATATTCCTCTGCGGGAAATATGGGATTCTGATTCCCTTTCACTGAGGAAGGTGTAGGTCTTGTCTATTCCATAGTTGGTTTTTGGAACGGTACCTGTGCTTATATCAAACTCTTGTTTTATGCATCACCCCACCTCTCCTTCCCACTTAAGCAGGCATAAGAGTGTTTTCTAAATGTGAGACTATGTTCTCTTTTCTAGCTCAGTTCAAGTGTAGCCATGTTTACAGGATCTTCATAAGTGATATCTTATGATAAGTTCCTTTTTCTGTGTGACTTATTTCACTTAGAATCATCGAACCTGAATCCACTCATTTTGCTGCTACTGGTCCTATGACATTGATTTCATGGCTGAGGGATATTCCATCGTACGTAAGTACCACAATTTTTTGAACCATTTTTATATTTCCTGGGATATTTAAGGTGTACCCAAGTTGAGGTCCTTGTAAGCAGTGCAGCCCTAAATTTTGGGGTGGCTCTGTCTTATTGATCTTCAGTTTTCCCAAGGTTTATTCCCTAGACTGGAAGTGCCCTTGGCTCTGTAGCTCTGTTCTTTACTTGTTTTAGGGAACACAATGTACTCCTCCAGAGAGGCAGTTGGCAATTTACATCCCGCCCATCAGCATAACAAGGCTCCCTGTTCTCCAGGGCCTGTCTTGCCTTTCTGGTTTTTACACATTTTGTGGATGTCCCTTTTGACCGGTGGGAAGTGATACTTCTTTGTAGTGCAGATTTGCATTGCCCGCTTGCTTGCTTGGCCAAAAAGGGCGTATGCGTTTTCTCCTGAATATATTCAGGAGAAAACACATACGCCCTTTTTGGCCAAGTGCATCATTGTCGAATTTGTGCCTCTCTTCCTGTGCTTTAAAGGTGATTCCAACGTACCTCTTGAAATCTGTTTCCTGTTATTCTGCCTCGCTTTCAAGTCTGCCTCGTTGCCTTCCCTCAACAGATTTTTGGACGATAGTTGTCCTTTATTACTTGGCCAGTTTGTGAATTGCTGTGCCCCTGAGCTCCATTTTTCAACTCGTTTTTGGTGAGCTGACCGCAAGTCCAAAATTTTGGTTCAGGACCTATGCTGGTTCCTGGTGTGGGGCTGAGACTTTGGTTAATTCTTCTTCCTGCTGGGAAATTACAGTGATATGTGCCCGTCCAAATGCCTAACAGCTACTCTCTCATTGGTTCTCCCTCTTCCCTTTCATCCTCTGCCAAATTGGCAACATGTGCGAACCAGGAGGTTAAAGGGGCTGTCTCTCCAAGTTGGGAGGTTGATAGTAAAGCAGGTGGAAAGTCAAACCGGAGCACCAGGAGAGGGACTATTCGTTGAGTTTTAGAAACCTTTCGTATTCACAGTGTGTCCGTTCTCTAGGTTTCCCGTACATGTTATAACTGTAGTAATATTCCCTTCAACCTGGATAGTTGGGACCCATGGAATGGGTGCCATGCATTATTGCTTTAAAGGGTCTGCATTTGTTCACCCAATCTCACCAATCCTCTCAGTCCCAAGTGTCCAGCTTTATGCCACATCCAGCTGTCATTGTAGATACGGTCATTCCAGGTTTCATCAGAGACCCTGAAGGAATTGTAAAGAATTTCCCAGTTTTTTTGTTTTGTTTTTGAAATTCCTTTTTATAGTGGGTTTGAGCTGATTCTCGCTGCCATGTTTATGCCAGTCTAGACACACTTGATTCCCTTACGGAGACATATCAATACATAGGTTTTAAGATTCTTACTAGTCAGATATATTCCTCTGCGGGAAATATGGGGTTTTGAGTCCCTTTCACTGAGGAAGGTGTAGGTCTTGTCTATTCCATAGTTGGTTTTTGGAATGGTACCTGTGCTTATATCAAACTCTGGTTTTATGCATCACCCCACCTCTCCTTCCCCCTTAAGCAGGCATAAGAGTGTTTTCTAAATGTGAGACACTGTTCTCTTTCCTAACTCAGTTCAAGTGTAGCCATGTTTACAGGATCTTCATAAGTGATATCTTATGATAAGTTTCTTTTTCTCTGTGACTTATTTCACTTAGAATCATCGTACCTGAATCCACCCATTTTGCTGCTACTGGTCTTATGACATTGATTACATGGCTGAGGGATATTCCATCGTACGTAAGTACCACAATTTTTTGAACCATTTTTATATTTCCTGGGATATTTAAGGTGTACCCAAGTTGAGGTCCTTATAAGCAGTGCAGCCCTAAATTTTGGGGTGGCTCTGTCTTATTGATCTTCAGTTTTCCTAAGGTTTATACCCTAGACTGGAAGTGCCCTTGCCTCTGTAGCTCTGTTCTTTACTTGTTTTAGGGAACACAGTGTACTCCTCCAGAGAGGCCGTTGGCAATTTACATCCCGCCCATCAGCATAACAAGGCTCCCTGTTCTCCAGGGCCTGTCTTGCCTTTCTGGTTTTACACATTTTGTGGATGTCCGTTTTGACCGGTGGGAAGTGATACTTCTTTGTAGTGCAGATTTGCATTGCCCGCTTGCTTGCTTGGCCAAAAAGGGCGTATGCGTTTTCTCCTGAATATATTCAGGAGAAAACGCATACGCCCTTTTTGGCCAAGTGCATCATTGTCGAAGTTGTGCCCCTCTTCCTGTGCTTTAAAGGCGATTCCAACGTACTTCTTGAAATCTGTTTCCTGCTATTCTGCCTCGCTTTCAAGTCCGCCTCGTTGCCTTCCCTCAACAGATTTTTGGACGATAGTTGTCCTTTATTACTCGGGCAGTTTCTGAAATGCTGTGCCCCTGAGCTCCATTTTTCAACTCGTTTTTGGTGAGCTGACCGCAAGTCCAAAATTTTGGTTCAGGACCTATACTGGTTCCCGGTGGGGGGCTCAGACTTTGATTAATTCTTCTTCCTGCCGGGAAATTACAGTGATATGTGCCCGTCCAAATGCCTATCAGCTACTCTCTCATTGGTTCTCCCTCTTCCCTTTCATCCTCTGCCAAATTGGCAACCTGTGCGAACCAGGAGGTTAAAGGGGCTGTCTCTCCAAGTTGGGAGGTTGATAGTAAAGCAGATGGAAAGTCAAACCGGAGCACCAGGAGAGAGACTATTCGTTGAGTTTTAGAAACCTTTCGTATTCACAGTGTGTCCCTTCTCTAGGTTTCCCGTACATGTTATAAATGTAGTAATATTCCCTTCAACCTGGAGAGTTGGGACCCGTGGAATGGGTGCCATGCATTATTGCTTTAAAGGGTCTGCATTTGTTCACCCAATCTCACCAATTCTCTCAGTCCCAAGTGTCCAGCCTTATGCCACATCCAGCTGTCGTTGTAGATAGGGTCATTCCAGGTTTCATCAGAGACCCTGAAGGAATTGTAAAGAATTTCCCAGTTTTTTTGTTTTGTTTTTGAAATTCCTTTTTATAGTGGGTTTGAGCTGATTCTCGCTGCCATGTTTATGCCAGTCTAGACACACTTGATTCCCTTACGGAGACATATCAATACATAGGTTTTAAGATTCTTACTAGTCAGATATATTCCTCTGCGGGAAATATGGGGTTTTGAGTCCCTTTCACTGAGGAAGGTGTAGGTCTTGTCTATTCCATAGTTGGTTTTTGGAACGGTACCTGTGCTTATATCAAACTCTGGTTTTATGCATCACCCCACCTCTCCTTCCCCCTTAAGCAGGCATAAGAGTGTTTTCTAAATGTGAGACACTGTTCTCTTTCCTAACTCAGTTCAAGTGTAGCCATGTTTACAGGATCTTCATAAGTGATATCTTATGATAAGTTTCTTTTTCTGTGTGACTTATTTCACTTAGAATCATCGTACCTGAATCCACCCATTTTGCTGCTACTGGTCTTATGACATTGATTTCATGGCTGAGGGATATTCCATCGTACGTAAGTACCACAATTTTTTGAACCATTTTTATATTTCCTGGGATATTTAAGGTGTACCCAATTTGAGGTCCTTGTAAGCAGTGCAGCCCTAAATTTTGGGGTGGCTCTTTCTTATTGATTTTCAGTTTCCCGAAGGTATATTCCCTAGACTGGAAGTGCCCTTGGCTCTGTAGCTCTGTGGTTTACTTGTTTTAGGGAACACAATGCACTCCTCCAGAGAGTCAGTTGGCAATTTACATCCCGCCCATCAGCATAACAAGGCTCCCTGTTCTCAAGGGCCTGTCTTGCCTTTCTGGTTTTTACACATTTTGTGGATATCCCTGTGGGCCGGTGGGAAATGATACTTCTTTGTAGTGCAGATTTGCATTGCCCGCTTGCTTGCTTGGCCAAAAAGGGCGTATGCGTTTTCTCCTGAATATATTCAGGAGAAAACGCAAACGCCCTTTTTGGCCAAGTGCATCATTGTCGAAGTTGTGCCCCACTTCCTGTGCTTTAAAGGCGATTCCAACGTACCTCTTGAAATCTGTTTCCTGCTATTCTGCCTCACTTTCAAGTCCGCCTCGTTGCCTTCCCTCAACAGATTTTTGGATGATAGTTGTCCTTTATTACTCGGCCAGTTTGTGAATTGCTGTGCCCCTGAGCTCCATTTTTCAACTCGTTTTTGGTGAGCTGACCTCAAGTCCAAAATTTTGATTCAGCACCTATACTGGTTCCCAGTGGGTGGCTGAGACTTTGGTTAATTCTTCTTCCTGCCGGGAAATTAGAGTGATATGTGCCCGTCCAAATGCCTAACAGCTACTCTCTCATTGGTTCTCCCTCTTCCCTTTCATCCTCTGCCAAATTGGCAACCTGTGTGAACCAGGAGGTTAAATGGGCTGTCTCTGCAAGTTGGGAGGTTGATAGTAAAGCAGATGGAAAGTCAAACCGGAGCACCAGGAGAGGGACTATTCGTTGAGTTTTAGAAACCTTTCGTATTCACAGTGTGTCCGTTCTCTAGGTTTCCCGCACATGTTATAGCTGTAGTAATATTCCCTTCAACCTGGAGAGTTGGGACCAACGGAATGGGTGCCAGGCATTTGTGCTTTAAAGGGTCTGCATTTGCTCACCCAATTTCACCAATCCTCTCAGTCCCAAGTGTCCAGCCTTCTGCCACATCCAGCTGTCGTTGTAGATAGGGTCATTCCAGGTTTCATCAGAGACCCTGAAGGAATTGTAAAGAATTTCCCAGTTTTTTTGTTTTGTTTTTGAAATTCCTTTTTATAGTGAGTTTGAGCTGATTCTCGCTGCCATGTTTATGCCTGTCTAGACACAATTGATTCCCTTACGGAGACATATCAATACATAGGTTTTAAGATTCTTACTAGTCAGATATATTCCTCTGCGGGAAATATGGGGTTTTGAGTCCCTTTCACTGAGGAAGGTGTAGGTCTTGTCTATTCCATAGTTGGTTTTTGGAACGGTACCTGTGCTTATATCAAACTCTAGTTTTATGCATCACCCCATCTCTCCTTCACCCTTAAGCAGGCATAAGAGTGTTTTCTAAATGTGAGACCATGTTCTCTTCCCTAACTCAGTTCAAGTGTAGCCATGTTTACAGGATCTTCATAAGTGATATCTTATGATAAGTTTCTTTTTCTCTGTGACTTATTTCACTTAGAATCATCGTACCTGAATCCACCCATTTTGCTGCTACTGGTCTTATGACATTGATTTCATGGCTGAGGGATATTCCATCGTACGTAAGTACCACAATTTTTTGAACCATTTTTATATTTCGTCGGATATTTAAGGTGTACCCAAGTTGAGGTCCTTGTAAGCAGTGCAGCCCTAAATTTTGGGGTGGCTCTGTCTTATTGATTTTCAGTTTTCCCAAGGTATATTCCCTAGACTGGAAGTGCCCTTGGCTCTGTAGCTCTGTTGTTTACTTGTTATAGGGAACACAATGCACTCCTCCAGAGAGGCCGTTGGCAATTTACATCCCGGCCATCAGCATAACTAGGCTCCCTGTTCTCCAGGGCCTGTCTTGCCTTTCTGGTTTTTACACATTTTGTGGATGTCCCTTTTGACCAGTGGGAAGTGATACTTCTTTGTAGTGCAGATTTGCATTTCCCGCTTGCTTGCTTGGCCAAAAAGGGCATATGCGTTTTCTCCTGAATATATTCAGGAGAAAACGCATACGCCCCATTTGGCCAAGTGCATCATTGTCGAAGTTGTGCCCCCCTTCCTGTGCTTTAAAGGCGATTCCAATGTACCTCTTGAAATCTGTTTCCTGCTATTCTGCCTCGCTTTCAAGTCCGCCTCGTTGCCTTCCCTCAACAGATTTTTGGACGTGAGTTGTCCTTTATTACTCGGCCAGTTTGTGAATTGCTGTGCCCCTGAGCTCCATTTTTCAACTCGTTTTTGGTGAGCTGACCGCAAGTCCAAAATTTTGTTTCAGGACCTATACTGGTTCCCAGTGGGTGGCTGAGACTTTGGTTAATTCTTCTTCCTTCCGGGAAATTACAGTGATATGTGCCCGTCCAAATGCCTAACAGCTACTCTCTCATTGGCTCTCCCTCTTCCCTTTCATCCTCTGCCAAATTGGCAACCTGTGTGAACCAGGAGGTTAATGGGGCTGTCTCTCCAAGTTGGGAGGTTGATAGTAAAGCAGATGGAAAGTCAAACCGGAGCACCAGGAGAGGGACTATTCGTTGAGTTTTAGAAATCTTTCGTATTCACAGTGTGTAAGTTCTCTAGGTTTCCCGTACATGTTATACCTTTAGTAATATTCCCTTCAACCTGGAGAGTTGGGACCCATGGAATGGGTGCCAGGCATTTGTGCTTTAAAGGGTCTGCATTTGCTCACCCAATCTCACCAAACCTCTCAGTCCCAAGTGTCCAGCCTTATGCCACATCCAGCTGTCGTTGTAGATAGGGTCATTCCAGGTTTCATCAGAGACCCTGAAGGAATTGTAAAGAATTTCCCAGTTTTTTTGTTTTGTTTTTGAAATTCCTTTTTATAGTGAGTTTGAGCTGATTCTCACTGCCATGTTTATGCCAGTCTAGACACTCTTGATTCCCTTACGGAGACATATCAATACATAGGTTTTAAGATTCTTACTAGTCAGATATATTCCTCTGCGGGAAATATGGGGTTTTGAGTCCCTTTCACTGAGGAAGGTGTAGGTCTTGTCTATTCCATAGTTGGTTTTTGGAACGGTTCCTGTGTTTATATCAAACTCTGGTTTTATGCATCACTCCACCTCTCCTTCCCACTTAAGCAGGCATAAGAGTGTTTTCTAAATGTGAGAAACTGTTCTCTTTCCTAACTCAGTTCAAGTGTAGCCATGTTTACAGGATCTTCATAAGTGATATCTTATGATAAGTTTCATTTCCTGTGTGACTTATTTCACTTAGAATCATCCTACATGAATCCACCCATTTTGCTGCTACTGGTCTTATGACATTGATTTCATGGCTGAGGGATATTCCTTCGTACGTATGTACCACAATTTTTTGAAGCATTTTTATATTTCCTGGGATATTTAAGGTGTACCCAAGTTGAGGTCCTTGTAAGCAGTGCAGCCTTAAATTTTGGGGTGGCTCTGTCTTATTGATTTTCAGTTTTCCCAAGGTATATTCCCTAGACTGGAAGTGCCCTTGGCTCTGTAGCTCTGTTGTTTACTTGTTTGAGGGAACACAATGCACTCCTCCAGAGAGGCAGTTGGCAATTTACATCCCACCCATCAGCATAAAAAGGTTCCCTGTTCTCCAGGGCCTGTCTTGCCTTTCTGGTTTTTACACATTTCGTGGATGTCCCTTTTGACCGGTGGGAAGTGATACTTCTTTGTAGTGCCGATTTGCATTGCCCGCTTGCTTGCTTGGCCAAAAAGGGAGTATGCATTTTCTCCTGAATATATTCAGGAGAAAACGCATATGCCCTTTTTGGCGAAGTGCATCATTGTCGAAGTTGTGCCCCTCTTCCTGTGCTTTAAAGGCGATTCCAACGTACCTCTTGAAATCTGTTTCCTGCTATTCTGCCTCGCTTTCAAGTCCGCCTCGTTGCCTTCCCTCAACAGATTTTTGGATGATAGTTGTCCTTTATTACTCGGCCAGTTTGTGAATTGCTGTGCCCCTGAGCTCCATTTTTCAACTCGTTTTTGGTGAGCTGACCTCAAGTCCAAAATTTTGATTCAGCACCTATATTGGTTCCCAGTGGGTGGCTGAGACTTTGGTTAATTATTCTTCCTGCCGGGAAATTAGAGTGATATGTGCCCGTCCAAATGCCTAACAGCTACTCTCTCATTGGTTCTCCCTCTTCCCTTTCATCCTCTGCCAAATTGGCAACCTGTGTGAACCAGGAGGTTAAATGGGCTGTCTCTCCAAGTTGGGAGGTTGATAGTAAAGCAGATGGAAAGTCAAACCGGAGCACCAGGAGAGGGACTATTCGTTGAGTTTTAGAAACCTTTCGTATTCACAGTGTGTCCGTTCTCTAGGTTTCCCGCACATGTTATAGCTGTAGTAATATTCCCTTCAACCTGGAGAGTTGGGACCAACGGAATGGGTGCCAGGCATTTGTGCTTTAAAGGGTCTGCATTTGTTCACCCAATTTCACCAATCCTCTCAGTCCCAAGTGTCCAGCCTTCTGCCACATCCAGCTGTCGTTGTAGATAGGGTCATTCCAGGTTTCATCAGAGATCCTGAAGGAATTGTAAAGAATTTCCCAGTTTTCTTGTTTTGTTTTTGAAATTCCTTTTTATAGTGGGTTTGAGCTGATTCTCGCTGCCATGTTTATGCCAGTCTAGACACACTTGATTCCCTTACGGAGACATATCAATACATAGGTTTTAAGATTCTTACTAGTCAGATATATTCCTCTGCGGGAAATATGGGGTTTTGAGTCCCTTTCACTGAGGAAGGTGTAGGTCTTGTCTATTCCATAGTTGGTTTTTGGAACGGTACCTGTGCTTATATCAAACTCTGGTTTTATGCCTCACCCCATCTCTCCTTCACCCTTAAGCAGGCATAAGAGTGTTTTCTAAATGTGAGACCATGTTCTCTTTCCTAACTCAGTTCAAGTGTAGCCATGTTTACAGGATCTTCATAAGTGATATCTTATGATAAGTTTCTTTTTCTCTGTGACTTATTTCACTTAGAATCATCGTACCTGAATCCACCCATTTTGCTGCTACTGGTCTTATGACATTGATTTCATGGCTGAGGGATATTCCATCGTACGTAAGTACCACAATTTTTTGAATCATTTTTATATTTCGTCGGATATTTAAGGTGTACCCAAGTTGAGGTCCTTGTAAGCAGTGCAGCCCTAAATTTTGGTGTGGCTCTGTCTTATTGATTTTCAGTTTTCCCCAGATATATTCCCTAGACTGGAAGTGCCCTTGGCTCTGTAGCTCTGTTCTTTACTTGTTTTAGGGAACACAATGTACTCCTCCGGAGAGTCCGTTGGCAATTTACATCCCGCCCATCAGCATAACTAGGCTCCCTGTTCTCCAGGGCCTGTCTTGCCTTTCTGGTTTTTACACATTTTGTGGATGTCCCTTTTGAACAGTGGGAAGTGATACATCTTTGTAGTGCAGATTTGCATTTCCCGCTTGCTTGCTTGGCCAAAAAGGGCATATGCGTTTTCTCCTGAATATATTCAGGAGAAAACGCATACGCCCCATTTGGCCAAGTGCATCATTGTCGAAGTTGTGCCCCCCTTCCTGTGCTTTAAAGGCGATTCCAACGTACCTCTTGAAATCTGTTTCCTGCTATTCTGCCTCGCTTTCAAGTACGCCTCGTTGCCTTCCCTCAACAGATTTTTGGACGTGAGTTGTCCTTTATTACTCGGCCAGTTTGTGAATTGCTGTGCCCCTGAGCTCCATTTTTCAACTCGTTTTTGGTGAGCTGACCGCAAGTCCAAAATTTTGGTTCAGGACCTATACTGGTTCCCAGTGGGTGGCTGAGACTTTGGTTAATTCTTCTTCCTTCCAGGAAATTACAGTGATATGTGCCCGTCCAAATGCCTAACAGCTACTCTCTCATTGGCTCTCCCTCTTCCCTTTCATCCTCTGCCAAATTGGCAACCTGTGTGAACCAGGAGGTTAATGGGGCTGTCTCTCCAAGTTGGGAGGTTGATAGTAAAGCAGATGGAAAGTCAAACCGGAGCACCAGGAGAGGGACTATTCGTTGAGTTTTAGAAACCTTTCGTATTCACAGTGTGTAAGTTCTCTAGGTTTCCAGTACATGTTATACCTGTAGTAATATTTCCTTCAACCTGGAGAGTTGGGACCCATGGAATGGGTGCCAGGCATTTGTGCTTTAAAGGGTCTGCATTTGCTCACCCAATCTCAACAAACCTCTCAGTCCCAAGTGTCCAGCCTTATGCCACATCCAGCTGTCGTTGTAGATAGGGTCATTCCAGGTTTCATCAGAGACCCTGAAGGAATTGTAAAGAATTTCCCAGTTTTTTTGTTTTGTTTTTGAAATTCCTTTTTATAGTGAGTTTGAGCTGATTCTCGCTGCCATGTTTATGCCAGTCTAGACACTCTTGATTCCCTTACGGAGACATATCAATACATAGGTTTTAAGATTCTTACTAGTCAGATATATTCCTCTGCGGGAAATATGGGATTCTGATTCCCTTTCACTGAGGAAGGTGTAGGTCTTGTCTATTCCATAGTTGGTTTTTGGAACGGTACCTGTGCTTATATCAAACTCTGGTTTTATGCATCACCCCACCTCTCCTTCCCACTTAAGCAGGCATAAGAGTGTTTTCTAAATGTGAGACACTGTTCTCTTTCCTAACTCAGTTCAAGTGTAGCCATGTTTACAGGATCTTCATAAGTGATATCTTATGATAAGTCTCATTTCCTGTGTGACTTATTTCACTTAGAATCATCGTACATGAATCCACCCATTTTGCTGCTACTGGTCTTATGACATTGATTTCATGGCTGAGGGATATTCCTTCGTACGTATGTAGCACAATTTTTTGAACCATTTTTATATTTCCTGGGATATTTAAGGTGTACCCAGGTTGAGGTCCTTGTAAGCAGTGCAGCCTTAAATTTTGGGGTGGCTCTGTCTTATTGATTTTCAGTTTTCCCAAGGTATATTCCCTAGACTGGAAGTGCCCTTGGCTCTGTAGCTCTGTTGTTTACTTGTTTGAGGGAACACAATGCACTCCTCCAGAGAGGCAGTTGGCAATTTACATCCAACCCATCAGCATAAAAAGGCTCCCTGTTCTCCAGGGCCTGTCTTGCCTTTCTGGTTTTTACACATTTTGTGGATGTCCCTTTTGACCGGTGGGAAGTGATACTTCTTTGTAGTGCAGATTTGCATTGCCCGCTTGCTTGCTTGGCCAAAAAGGGAGTATGCATTTTCTCCTGAATATATTCAGGAGAAAACGCATATGCCCTTTTTGGCGAAGTGCATCATTGTCGAAGTTGTGCCCCTCTTCCTGTGCTTTAAAGGCGATTCCAACGTACCTCTTGAAATCTGTTTCCTGCTATTCTGCCTCGCTTTCAAGTCCGCCTCGTTGCCTTCCCTCAACAGATTTTTGGATGATAGTTGTCCTTTATTACTCGGCCAGTTTGTGAATTGCTGTGCCCCTGAGCTCCATTTTTCAACTCGTTTTTGGTGAGCTGACCTCAAGTCCAAAATTTTGATTCAGCACCTATACTGGTTCCCAGTGGGTGGCTGAGACTTTGGTTAATTCTTCTTCCTGCCGGGAAATTAGAGTGATATGTGCCAGTCCAAATGCCTAACAGCTACTCTCTCATTGGTTCTCCCTCTTCCCTTTCATCCTCTGCCAAATTGGCAACCTGTGTGAACCAGGAGGTTAAATGGGCTGTCTCACCAAGTTGGGAGGTTGATAGTAAAGCAGATGGAAAGTCAACACGGAGCACCAGGAGAGGGACTATTCGTTGAGTTTTAGAAACCTTTTGTATTCACAGTGTGTCCGTTCTCTAGGTTTCCCGCACATGTTATAGCTGTAGTAATATTCCCTTCAACCTGGAGAGTTGGGACCAACGGAATGGGTGCCAGGCATTTGTGCTTTAAAGGGTCTGCATTTGCTCACCCAATTTCACCAATCCTCTCAGTCCCAAGTGTCCAGCCTTCTGCCACATCCAGCGGTCGTTGTAGATAGGGTCATTCCAGGTTTCATCAGAGACCCTGAAGGAATTGTAAAGAATTTCCCAGTTTTTTTGTTTTGTTTTTGAAATTCCTTTTTATAGTGGGTTTGAGCTGATTCTCGCTGCCATGTTTATGCCAGTCTAGACACACTTGATTCCCTTACGGAGACATATCAATACATAGGTTTTAAGATTCTTACTAGTCAGATATATTCCTCTGCGGGAAATATGGGGTTTTGAGTCCCTTTCACTGAGGAAGGTGTAGGTCTTGTCTATTCCATAGTTTGTTTTTGGAACGGTACCTGTGCTTATATCAAACTCTGGTTTTATGCCTCACCCCATCTCTCCTTCACCCTTAAGCAGGCATAAGAGTGTTTTCTAAATGTGAGACACTGTTCTCTTTCCTAACTCAGTTCAAGTGTAGCCATGTTTACAGGATCTTCATAAGTGATATCTTATGATAAGTTTCTTTTTCTGTGTGACTTATTTCACTGAGAATCATCGTACCTGAATCCACCCATTTTGCTGCTACTGGTCTTATGACATTGATTTCATGGCTGAGGGATATTCCATCGTATGTACCTACCACAATTTTTTGAACCATTTATATATTTCTTGGGATATTTAAGGTTACCCAAGTTGAGGTCCTTATAAGCAGTGCAGCCCTAAATTTTGGGGTGGCTCTGTCTTATTGATTTTCAGTTTTCCCAAGGTATATTCCCTAGACTGGAAGTGCCCTTGGCTCTGTAGCTCTGTTGATTACTTGTTTTAGGGAACACAATGCACTCCTCCAGAGAGGCAGTTGGCAATTTACATCCGCCCATCAGCATAACAAGGCTCCCTGTTCTCCAGGGCCTGTCTTGCCTTTCTGGTTTTTACACATTTTGTGGATGTCCCTATTGACCGGTGGGAAGTGATACTTCTTTGTAGTGCAGATTTGCATTGCCCGCTTGCTTGCTTGGCCAAAAAGGGCATATGCGTTTTCCCCTGAATATATTCAGGATAAAACGCATATGCCCTTTTTGGCCAAGTGCATCATTGTCGAAGTTGTGCCCCTCTTCCTGTGCTTTAAAGGCGATTGCAACGTACCTCTTGAAATCTGTTTCCTGCTATTCTGCCTCGCTTTCAAGTCCGCCTCGTTGCCTACGCTCAACAGATTTTTGGACGATAGTTGTCCTTTATTACTCGGCCAGTTTGTGAATTGCTGTGCCCCTGAGCACCATTTTTCAACTCGTTTTTGTTGAGCTGACCGCAAGTCCAAAATTTTGGTTCAGGAACTATACTGGTTCACGGTGGGTGGCTGAGATTTTGGTTAATTCTTCTTCCTGCCGGGAAATTACAGTGACATGTGCCCGTCCAAATTCCTAACAGCTACTCTCTCATTGGTTCTCCCTCTTCCCTTTCATCCTCTGCCAAATTGGCAACCTGTGCGAACCAGTAGGTTAAAGGGGATGTCCCTCCAAGTTGGGAGGTTGATAGTAAAGCAGATGGAAAGTCAAACCGGAGCACCAGGAGACGGACTATTCGTTGAGTTTTTGAAACCTTTCGTATTCACAGTGTTTCCGTTCTATAGGTGTCCCGTACATGTTATAAATGTAGTAATATTCCCTTCCACCTGGAGAGTTGGGACCCATGGAATGGGTGCCATGCATTATTGCTTTAAAGGGTCTGGATTTGCTCACCCAATCTCACCAATCCTCTCAGTCCCAAGTGTCCAGCCTTATGACACATCCAGCTGTCGTTGTAGATAGGGTCATTCCAGGTTTCATCAGAGACCCTGAAGGAATTGTAAAGAATTTCCCAGTTTTTTTGTTTAGTTTTTGAAATTCCTTTTTATAGTGGGTTTGAGCTGATTCTCGCTTCCATGCTTATGCCAGTCTAGACACTCTGGATTCCCTTACGGAGACATATCAATACATAGGTTTTAAGATTATTACTACTCAGATATATTTCTCTGCGGGAAATATGGTGTCTTGAGTCCCTTTCACTGAGGAAGGTGTAGGTCTTGTCTATTCCATAGTTGGTTTCTGGAACGGTACATGTGCTTATATCAAACTCTGGTTTTATGCATCACCCCACCTCTCCTTCCCCCTTAAGCAGGCATAAGAGTGGTTTCTAAATGTGAGACACTGTTCTCTTTCCTAACTCAGTTCAAGTGTAGCCATGTTTACAGGATCTCCATAAGTGATATCTTATGATAAGTTTCTTTTTCTGTGTGACTTATTTCACTTAGAATCATCGTACCTGTATCCACCCATTTTGCTGCTACTGGTCTTATGACATTGATTTCATGGCTGAGGGATATTCCATCGTACGTAAGTACCACAATTTTTTGAACCATTTTTATATTTCCTGGGATATTTAAGGTGTACCCAAGTTGAGGTCCTTGTAAGCAGTGCAGCCCTAAATTTTGGGGTGGCTCTGTATTATTGATTTTCAGTTTTCCCAAGGTATATTCCCTAGACTGGAAGTGCCCTTGGCTCTGTAGCTCTGTTGTTTACTTGTTTTAGGGAACACAATGCACTCCTCCAGAAAGGCAGTTGTCAATTTACATCCCGCCCATCAGCATAACAAGGCTCCCTGTTCTCCAGGGCCTGTCTTGCCTTTCTGGTTTTTACACATTTTGTGGATGTCCCTTTTGACCGGTGGGAAGTGATACTTCTTTGTAGTGCAGATTTGCATTGCCCGCTTGCTTGCTTGGCCAAAAAGGGCATATGCGTTTTCTCCTGAATATATTCAGGAGAAAACGCATACGCCCCATTTGGCCAAGTGCATCATTGTCGAAGTTTTGCCCCCCTTCCTGTGCTTGAAAGGCGATTCCAACGTACCTCTTGAAATCTGTTTCCTGCTATTCTGCCTCGCTTTCAAGTCCGCCTCGTTGCCTTCCCTCAACAGATTTTTGGACGTGAGTTGTCCTTTATTACTCGGCCAGTTTGTGAATTGCTGTGCCCCTGAGCTCCATTTTTCAACTCGTTTTTGGTGAGCTGACCGCAAGTCCAAAATTTTGTTTCAGGACCTATACTGGTTCCCAGTGGGTGGCTGAGACTTTGGTTAATTCTTCTTCCTTCCGGGAAATTACAGTGATATGTGCCCGTCCAAATGCCTAACAGCTACTCTCTCATTGGCTCTCCCTCTTCCCTTTCAGCCTCTGCCAAATTGGCAACCTGTGTGAACCAGGAGGTTAATGGGGCTGTCTCTCCAAGTTGGGAGGTTGATAGTAAAGCAGATGGAAAGTCAAACCGGAGCACCAGGAGAGGGACTATTCGTTGAGTTTTAGAAACCTTTCGTATTCACAGTGTGTCCGTTCTCTAGGTTTCCCGTACATGTTATACCTGTAGTAATATTCCCTTCAACCTGGAGAGTTGCGACCCATGGAATGGGTGCCAGGCATTTGTGATTTAAAGGGTCTGCATTTGCTCACCCAATCTCACCAATCCTCTCAGTCCCAAGTGTCCAGCCTTATGCCACATCCAGCTGTCGTTGTAGATAGGGTCATTCCAGGTTTCATCAGAGACCCTGAAGGAATTGTAATGAATTTCCCAGTTTTTTTGTTTTGTTTTTGAAATTCCTTTTTATAGTGAGTTTGAGCTGATTCTCGCTGCCATGTTTATGCCAGTCTAGACACACTTGATTCCCTTACGGAGACATATCAATACATAGGTTTTAAGATTCTTACTAGTCAGATATATTCCTCTGCGGGAAATATGGGATTCTGATTCCCTTTCACTGAGGAAGGTGTAGGTCTTGTCTATTCCATAGTTGGTTTTTGGAACGGTACCTGTGCTTATATCAAACTCTTGTTTTATGCATCACCCCACCTCTCCTTCCCACTTAAGCAGGCATAAGAGTGTTTTCTAAATGTGAGACTATGTTCTCTTTTCTAGCTCAGTTCAAGTGTAGCCATGTTTACAGGATCTTCATAAGTGATATCTTATGATAAGTTCCTTTTTCTGTGTGACTTATTTCACTTAGAATCATCGAACCTGAATCCACTCATTTTGCTGCTACTGGTCCTATGACATTGATTTCATGGCTGAGGGATATTCCATCGTACGTAAGTACCACAATTTTTTGAACCATTTTTATATTTCCTGGGATATTTAAGGTGTACCCAAGTTGAGGTCCTTGTAAGCAGTGCAGCCCTAAATTTTGGGGTGGCTCTGTCTTATTGATCTTCAGTTTTCCCAAGGTTTATTCCCTAGACTGGAAGTGCCCTTGGCTCTGTAGCTCTGTTCTTTACTTGTTTTAGGGAACACAATGTACTCCTCCAGAGAGGCAGTTGGCAATTTACATCCCGCCCATCAGCATAACAAGGCTCCCTGTTCTCCAGGGCCTGTCTTGCCTTTCTGGTTTTTACACATTTTGTGGATGTCCCTTTTGACCGGTGGGAAGTGATACTTCTTTGTAGTGCAGATTTGCATTGCCCGCTTGCTTGCTTGGCCAAAAAGGGCGTATGCGTTTTCTCCTGAATATATTCAGGAGAAAACACATACGCCCTTTTTGGCCAAGTGCATCATTGTCGAATTTGTGCCTCTCTTCCTGTGCTTTAAAGGTGATTCCAACGTACCTCTTGAAATCTGTTTCCTGTTATTCTGCCTCGCTTTCAAGTCTGCCTCGTTGCCTTCCCTCAACAGATTTTTGGACGATAGTTGTCATTTATTACTTGGCCAGTTTGTGAATTGCTGTGCCCCTGAGCTCCATTTTTCAACTCGTTTTTGGTGAGCTGACCGCAAGTCCAAAATTTTGGTTCAGGACCTATGCTGGTTCCTGGTGTGGGGCTGAGACTTTGGTTAATTCTTCTTCCTGCTGGGAAATTACAGTGATATGTGCCCGTCCAAATGCCTAACAGCTACTCTTTCATTGGTTCTCCCTCTTCCCTTTCATCCTCTGCCAAATTGGCAACATGTGCGAACCAGGAGGTTAAAGGGGCTGTCTCTCCAAGTTGGGAGGTTGATAGTAAAGCAGGTGGAAAGTCAAACCGGAGCACCAGGAGAGGGACTATTCGTTGAGTTTTAGAAACCTTTCGTATTCACAGTGTGTCCGTTCTCTAGGTTTCCCGTACATGTTATAACTGTAGTAATATTCCCTTCAACCTGGATAGTTGGGACCCATGGAATGGGTGCCATGCATTATTGCTTTAAAGGGTCTGCATTTGTTCACCCAATCTCACCAATCCTCTCAGTCCCAAGTGTCCAGCTTTATGCCACATCCAGCTGTCATTGTAGATACGGTCATTCCAGGTTTCATCAGAGACCCTGAAGGAATTGTAAAGAATTTCCCAGTTTTTTTGTTTTGTTTTTGAAATTCCTTTTTATAGTGGGTTTGAGCTGATTCTCGCTGCCATGTTTATGCCAGTCTAGACACACTTGATTCCCTTACGGAGACATATCAATACATAGGTTTTAAGATTCTTACTAGTCAGATATATTCCTCTGCGGGAAATATGGGGTTTTGAGTCCCTTTCACTGAGGAAGGTGTAGGTCTTGTCTATTCCATAGTTGGTTTTTGGAATGGTACCTGTGCTTATATCAAACTCTGGTTTTATGCATCACCCCACCTCTCCTTCCCCCTTAAGCAGGCATAAGAGTGTTTTCTAAATGTGAGACACTGTTCTCTTTCCTAACTCAGTTCAAGTGTAGCCATGTTTACAGGATCTTCATAAGTGATATCTTATGATAAGTTTCTTTTTCTCTGTGACTTATTTCACTTAGAATCATCGTACCTGAATCCACCCATTTTGCTGCTACTGGTCTTATGACATTGATTACATGGCTGAGGGATATTCCATCGTACGTAAGTACCACAATTTTTTGAACCATTTTTATATTTCCTGGGATATTTAAGGTGTACCCAAGTTGAGGTCCTTATAAGCAGTGCAGCCCTAAATTTTGGGGTGGCTCTGTCTTATTGATCTTCAGTTTTCCTAAGGTTTATACCCTAGACTGGAAGTGCCCTTGCCTCTGTAGCTCTGTTCTTTACTTGTTTTAGGGAACACAGTGTACTCCTCCAGAGAGGCCGTTGGCAATTTACATCCCGCCCATCAGCATAACAAGGCTCCCTGTTCTCCAGGGCCTGTCTTGCCTTTCTGGTTTTACACATTTTGTGGATGTCCGTTTTGACCGGTGGGAAGTGATACTTCTTTGTAGTGCAGATTTGCATTGCCCGCTTGCTTGCTTGGCCAAAAAGGGCGTATGCGTTTTCTCCTGAATATATTCAGGAGAAAACGCATACGCCCTTTTTGGCCAAGTGCATCATTGTCGAAGTTGTGCCCCTCTTCCTGTGCTTTAAAGGCGATTCCAACGTACTTCTTGAAATCTGTTTCCTGCTATTCTGCCTCGCTTTCAAGTCCGCCTCGTTGCCTTCCCTCAACAGATTTTTGGACGATAGTTGTCCTTTATTACTCGGGCAGTTTCTGAAATGCTGTGCCCCTGAGCTCCATTTTTCAACTCGTTTTTGGTGAGCTGACCGCAAGTCCAAAATTTTGGTTCAGGACCTATACTGGTTCCCGGTGGGGGGCTCAGACTTTGATTAATTCTTCTTCCTGCCGGGAAATTACAGTGATATGTGCCCGTCCAAATGCCTATCAGCTACTCTCTCATTGGTTCTCCCTCTTCCCTTTCATCCTCTGCCAAATTGGCAACCTGTGCGAACCAGGAGGTTAAAGGGGCTGTCTCTCCAAGTTGGGAGGTTGATAGTAAAGCAGATGGAAAGTCAAACCGGAGCACCAGGAGAGAGACTATTCGTTGAGTTTTAGAAACCTTTCGTATTCACAGTGTGTCCCTTCTCTAGGTTTCCCGTACATGTTATAAATGTAGTAATATTCCCTTCAACCTGGAGAGTTGGGACCCGTGGAATGGGTGCCATGCATTATTGCTTTAAAGGGTCTGCATTTGTTCACCCAATCTCACCAATTCTCTCAGTCCCAAGTGTCCAGCCTTATGCCACATCCAGCTGTCGTTGTAGATAGGGTCATTCCAGGTTTCATCAGAGACCCTGAAGGAATTGTAAAGAATTTCCCAGTTTTTTTGTTTTGTTTTTGAAATTCCTTTTTATAGTGGGTTTGAGCTGATTCTCGCTGCCATGTTTATGCCAGTCTAGACACACTTGATTCCCTTACGGAGACATATCAATACATAGGTTTTAAGATTCTTACTAGTCAGATATATTCCTCTGCGGGAAATATGGGGTTTTGAGTCCCTTTCACTGAGGAAGGTGTAGGTCTTGTCTATTCCATAGTTGGTTTTTGGAACGGTACCTGTGCTTATATCAAACTCTGGTTTTATGCATCACCCCACCTCTCCTTCCCCCTTAAGCAGGCATAAGAGTGTTTTCTAAATGTGAGACACTGTTCTCTTTCCTAACTCAGTTCAAGTGTAGCCATGTTTACAGGATCTTCATAAGTGATATCTTATGATAAGTTTCTTTTTCTGTGTGACTTATTTCACTTAGAATCATCGTACCTGAATCCACCCATTTTGCTGCTACTGGTCTTATGACATTGATTTCATGGCTGAGGGATATTCCATCGTACGTAAGTACCACAATTTTTTGAACCATTTTTATATTTCCTGGGATATTTAAGGTGTACCCAATTTGAGGTCCTTGTAAGCAGTGCAGCCCTAAATTTTGGGGTGGCTCTTTCTTATTGATTTTCAGTTTCCCGAAGGTATATTCCCTAGACTGGAAGTGCCCTTGGCTCTGTAGCTCTGTGGTTTACTTGTTTTAGGGAACACAATGCACTCCTCCAGAGAGTCAGTTGGCAATTTACATCCCGCCCATCAGCATAACAAGGCTCCCTGTTCTCAAGGGCCTGTCTTGCCTTTCTGGTTTTTACACATTTTGTGGATATCCCTGTGGGCCGGTGGGAAATGATACTTCTTTGTAGTGCAGATTTGCATTGCCCGCTTGCTTGCTTGGCCAAAAAGGGCGTATGCGTTTTCTCCTGAATATATTCAGGAGAAAACGCAAACGCCCTTTTTGGCCAAGTGCATCATTGTCGAAGTTGTGCCCCACTTCCTGTGCTTTAAAGGCTATTCCAACGTACCTCTTGAAATCTGTTTCCTGCTGTTCTGCCTCGCTTTCATGTCCTCCTCGTTGCCTTCCCTCAACAGATTTTTGGACGATAGTTGTCCTTTATTACTCGGCCAGTTTGTGAATTGCTGTGCCCCTGAGCTCCATTTTTCAACTCGTTTTTGGTGAGCTGACCGCAGGTCCAAAATTTTGGTTCAGGACCTATACTGGTTCCCGGTGGGTGGCTGAGACTTTGGTTAATTCTTCTTCCTGCCGGGAAATTACAGTGATATGTGCCCGTCCAAATGCCTAACAGCTACTCTCTCATTGGTTCTCCCTCTTCCCTTTCATCCTCTGCCAAATTGGCAACCTGTGCGAACCAGGAGGTTAAAGGGGCTGTCTCTCCAAGTTGGGAGGTTGATAGTAAAGCAGATGGAATGTCAAACCGGAGCACCAGGAGAGAGACTGTTTGTTGAGTTTTAGAAACCTTTCGTACTCACAGTGTGTCCGTTCTCTAGGTTTCCAGTACATGTTATAACTGTAGTAATATTCCCTTCAACCTGGAGAGTTGGGACCCATGGAATGGGTGCCATGCATTATTGCTTTAAAGGCTCTGCATTTGCTCACCCAATCTCACCAATCCCCTCAGTCCCAAGTGTCCAGCCTTATGCCATATCCAGGTCTCGTTGTAGATAAGGTCATTCCATGTTTCATCATTGACCCTGAAGGAATTGTAAAGAATTTCCCAGTTTTTTTGTTTTGTTTTTGAAATTCCTTTTTATAGTGGGTATGAGCTGATTCTCGCTGCCATGTTTATGCCAGTCTAGGCACACTTGATTCCCTTACGGAGACATATCAATACATAGGCTTTAAGATTCTTAGTAGTCAGATATATTCCTCTGCGGGAAATATGGTGTTTTGAGTCCCTTTCACTGAGGAAGGTGTAGGTCTTGTCTATTCCATAGTTGGTTTTTGGAACGGTACCTATGCTTATATCAAACTCTGGTTTTATGCATCACCCCACCTCTCCTTCCCCCTTAAGCAGGCATAAGAGTGTTTTCTAAATGTGAGACACTGTTCTCTTTCCTAACTCAGTTCAAGTGTAGCCATGTTTACAGGATCTTCATAAGTGATATCTTATGATAAGTTTCTTTTTCTCTGTGACTTATTTCACTTAGAATCATCGTACCAGAATCCACCCATTTTGCTGCTACTGGTCTTATGACATTGATTTCATGGCTGAGGGATATTCCATCGTACGTAAGTACCACAATTTTTTGAACCATTTTTATATTTCCTGGGATATTTAAGGTGCACCCAAGTTGAGGTCCTTGTAAGCAGTGCAGCCCTAAATTTTGGGGTGGCTCTGTCTTATTGATTTTCAGTTTTCCCAAAGTATATTCCCTAGACTGGAAGTGCCCTTGGCTCTGTAGCTTTGTTCTTTACTTGTTTTAGGGAACACAATGTACTCCTCCAGATAGGCAGTGGCAATTTACATCCCGCCCATCAGCATAACAAGGCTCCCTGTTATCCAGGGCCTGTCTTGCCTTTCTGGTTTTTACACATTTTGTGGATGTCCCTTTTGACCGGTGGGAAGTGATACTTCTTTGTAGTGCAGATTTGCATTGCCCGCTTGCTTGCTTGGCCAAAAAGGGCGTATGCGTTTTCTCCTGAATATATTCAGGGGAAAACGCATACGCCCTTTTTGGCCAAGTGCATCATTGTCGAAGTTGTGCCCCTCTTCCTGTGCTTTAAAGGCGATTCCAACGTACCTCTTGAAATCTGTTTCCTGCTATTCTGCCTTGCTTTCAAGTCTGCCTCCTTGCCTTCCCTCAACAGATTTTTGGACGATAGTTGTCCTTTATTACTTGACCTGTTTGTGAATTGCTGTGCCCCTGAGCTCCATTTTTCAACTCGTTTTTGGTGAGCTGACCGAAAGTCCAAAATTTTGGTTCAGGACCTATGCTGGTTCCCGGTGGGTGGCTGAGACTTTGGTTAATTCTTCTTCCTGCCGGGAAATTACAGTGATATGTGCCCGTCTTAAAGCCTAACAGCTACTCTCTCATTGGTTCTCCCTCTTCCCTTTCATCATCTGCCAAATTGGCAACCTGTGCGAACCAGGAGCTTAAAGGGGCTGTCTCTCCAAGTTGGGAGGTTGATAGTAAAGCAGGTGGAAAGTCAAACCGGAGCACCAGGAGAGGGACTATTCGTTGAGTTTTAGAAACCTTGCGTATTCACAGTGTGTCCGTTCTCTAGGTTTCCCGTACATGTTATAACTGTAGTAATATTCCCTTCAACCTGGAGAGTTGGGACCCATGGAATGGGTGCCATGCATTATTGCTTTAAAGGGTCTGCATTTGCTCACCCAATCTCACCAATCCCCTCAGTCCGAAGTGTCCAGCCTTATGCCATATCCAGCTGTCGTTGTAGATAGGGTCATTCCAGGTTTCATCATTGACCCTGAAGGAATTGTAAAGAATTTCCCAGTTTTTTTGTTTTGTTTTTGAAATTCCTTTTTATAGTGGGTTTGAGCTGATTCTCGCTGCCATGTTTATGCCAGTCTAGACACACTTGATTCCCTTACGGAGACATATCAATACATAGGTTTTAAGATTCTTACTAGTCAGATATATTCCTCTGCAGGAAATATGGGGTTTTGAGACCCTTTCACTGAGGAAGGTGTAGGTCTTGTCTATTCCATAGTTGGTTTTTGGAACGGTACCTGTGCTTATATCAAACTCTGGTTTTATGCATCACCCCACCTCTCTTTCCCCCTTAAGGAGGCATAAGAGTGTTTTCTAAATGTGAGACACTGTTCTCTTTCCTAACTCAGTTCAAGTGTAGCCATGTTTACAGGATCTTCATAAGTGATATCTTATAAGTTTCATTTCCTGTGTGACTTATTTCACTTAGAATCATCGTACATGAATCCACCCATTTTGCTGCTACTGGGCTTATGTCATTGATTTCATGGCTGAGGGATATTCCATCGTACGTAAGTACCACAATTTTTTGAACCATTTTTATATTTCCTGGGACATTTAAGGTGTACCCAAGTTGAGGTCCTTGTAAGCAGTGCAGCCCTATATTTTGGGGTGGCTCTGTCTTATTGATTTTCAGTTTTCCCAAAGTATATTCCCTAGACTGGAAGTGCCCTTGGCTCTGTAGCTCTGTTGTTTACTTGTTTTAGGGAACACAATGCACTCCTCCAGAGAGGCAGTTGGCAATTTACATCCCGCATATCAGCATAACAAGGCTCCCTGTTCTCCAGGGCCTGTCTTGCCTTTCTGGTTTTTACACATTTTGTGGATGTCCCTTTTGACCGGTGGGAAGTGATACTTCTTTGTAGTGCAGATTTGCATTGCCCTCTTGCTTGCTTGGCCAAAAAGGGCGTATGCGTTTTCTGCTGAATATATTCAGGAGAAAACGCATACGCCCTTTTTGGCCAAGTGCATCATTGTCGAAGTTGTGCCCCTCTTCCTGTGCTTTAAAGGCGATTCCAACGTACCTCTTGAAATCTGTTTCCTGCTATTCTGCCTCGCTTTCAAGTCCGCCTCGTTGCCTTCACTCAACAGATTTTTGGACAATAGTTGTCCTTTATTACTCTGCCAGTTTTTGAATTGCTGTGCCCCTGAGCTCCATTTTTCAACTCGTTTTTGGTGAGCTGACCGCAGGTCCAAAATTTTGGTTCAGGACCTATACTGGTTCCCGGTGGGTGGCTGAGACTTTGGTTAATTCTTCTTCCTGCCGGGAAAATACAGTGATATGTGCCCGTCTAAATGCCTAACAGCTACTCTCTCATTGTTTCTCCCTCTTCCCTTTCATCCTCTGCCAAATTGGCAACCTGTGTGAACCAGGAGGTTAAAGGGGCTGTCTCTCCAAGTTGGGAGGTTGATAGTAAAGCAGATGGAAAGTCAAACCGGAGCACCAGGAGAGGGAGTATTCGTTGAGTTTTAGAAACCTTTCGTATTCACAGTGTGTCCGTTCTCTAGGTTTCCCGTACATGTTATAGCTGTAGTAATATTCCCTTCAAGCTGGAGAGTTGGGACCCATGGAATGTGTGCCATGCATTATTGCTTTAAAGGGTCTGCATTTGCTCACCCAATCTCACCAATCCTCTCAGTCCCAAGTGTCCAGCCTTATGCCACATCCAGCTGTCGTTGTAGATAGGGTCATTCCAGGTTTCATCAGAGACCCTGAAGGAATTGTAAAGAATTTCCCAGTTGTTTTGTTTTATTTTTGAAATTGCTTTTTATAGTGGGTTTGAGCTGATTCTCGCTGCCATGTTTATGCCAGTCTAGACACACTTGATTCCCCTACGGAGACATATCAATACATAGGTTTTAAGATTCTTACTAGTCAGATATATTCCTCTGCGGGAAATATGGGGTTTTGAGTCCCTTTCACTGAGGAAGGTGTAGGTCTTGCCTATTCCATAGTTGGCTTTTGGAACGGTACCTGTGCTTATATCAAACTCTGGTTTTATGCATCACCACACCTCTCCTTCCCCCTTAAGCAGGCATAAGAGTGTTTCCTAAATGTGAGACACTGTTCTCTTTCCTAACTCAGTTCAAGTGTAGCCATGTTTACAGGATCTTCATAAGTGATATCTTATGATAAGTTTCTTTTTCTCTGTGACTTATTTCACTTAGAATCATCGTACCTGAATCCACCCATTTTGCTGCTACTGGTCTTACGACATTGATTTCATGGCTGAGGGATATTCCATCGTACGTAAGTACCACAATTTTTTGAACCATTTTTATATTTCCTGGGATATTTAAGGTGTACCCAAGTTGAGGTCCTTGTAAGCAGTGCAGCCCTAAATTTTGGGGTGGCTCTGTCTTATTGATATTCAGTTTTCCCAATGTATATTCCCTAGACTGGAAGTGCCATTCGCTCTGTAGCTCTGTTGTTTACTTGTTTTAGGGAACACAATGCACTCCTCCAGAGAGGCAGTTGGCAATTTACATCCCGCCCATCAGCATAACAAGGCTCCCTGTTCTCCAGGGCCTGTCTTGCCTTTCTGGTTTATACACATTTTGTGGATGTCCCTTTTGACCGGTGGGTAGTGATACTTCTTTGTAGTGCAGATTTGTATTGCCCGCTTGCTTGCTTGTGCAAAAAGGGCATATACGTTTTCTCCTGAATATATTCAGGAGAAAACGCATACGCCCTTTTTGGCCAAGTGCATCATTTTCGAAGTTGTGCCCCTCTTCCTGTGCTTTAAAGGCGATTCCAACGTACCTCTTGAAATCTGTTTCCTGCTATTCTGCCTCGCTTTCAAGTCCGCCTCGTTGCCTTCCCTCAACAGATTTTTTGACGATAGTTGTCCTTTATTACTCGGCCAGTTTGTGAATTGCTGTGCCCCTGAGCTCCATTTTTCAACTCGTTTTTGGTGAGCTGACCGCAAGTCCAAAATTTTGGTTCAGGACCTATACTGGTTCCCGGTGGGTGGCTGAGACTTTGGTTAATTCTTCTTCCTGCCGGGAAATTACAGTGATATGTGCCCGTCCAAATGCCTAACAGCTACTCTCTCATTGGTTCTCCCTCTTCCCTTTCATCCTCTGCCAAATTGGCAACCTGTGCGAACCAGGAGGTTAAAGGGTCTGTCTCTCCAAGTTGGGAGGTTGATAGTAAAGCAGATGGAAAGTCAAACAGTAGCACCAGGAGAGGGACTATTCGTTGAGTTTTAGAATCCTTTCGTATTCACAGTGTGTCCGTTCTCTTGGTTTCCCGTACATGTTATAACTGTAGTAATATTCCCTTCTACCTGGAGAGTTGGGACCCATGGAATGGGTGCCTTGCATTATTGCTTTAAAGGGTCTGCATTTGCTCACCCAATCTCACCAATCCTCTCAGTCCCATGTGTCCAGCCTTATGCCACATCCAGCTGTCATTGTAGATAGGGTCATTTCAGGTTTCATCAGAGACCCTGGAGGAATTGTAAAGAATTTCCCAGTTTTTATGTTTTATTTTTGAAATTCCTTTTTATAGTGGGTTTGAGCTGATTCTCGCTGCCATATTTATGCCAGTCTAGACACACTTGATTCCCTTATGGTGACATATCAATACATAGGTTTTAAGATTCTTACTAGTCAGATATATTCCTCTGCGGGAAATATGGGGTTTTGAGTCCCTTTCACTGAGGAATGTGTAGGTCTTGTCTATTCCATAGTTGGTTTTTGGAACGGTACCTGTGCTTATATCAAACTCTGGTTTTATGCATCACCCCACTTCTCCTTCCCCCTTAAGCAGGCATAAGAGTGTTTTCTAAATGAGAGACACTGTTCTCTTTCCTAACTCATTTCAAGTGTAGCCATGTTTACAGGAACTTCATAAGTGATATCTTATGATAAGTTTCTTTTTCTGTGTGACTATTTCACTTAGAATCATCGTACCTGAATCCACCCATTTTGCTGCTACCGGTCTTATGACATTGATTTCATGGCTGAGGGATATTCCATCGTACGTAAGTACCACAATTTTTTGAACCATTTTTATATTTCCTGGGGTATTTAAGGTGTACCCAAGTTGAGGTCCTTGTAAGCAGTGCAGCCCTAAATTTTGGGGTGGCTGTGTCTTTTTGATTTTCAGTTTTCCCAAGGTATATTCCCTAGACTGGAAGTGCCCTTGGCTCTGTAGCTCTGTTGTTTACTTGTTTTAGGGAACACAATGCACTCCTCCAGAGAGGCAGTTGGCAATTTACATCCCGCCCATCAGCATAACAAGGCTCCCTGTTCTCCATGGCCTGTCTTGCCTTTCTGGTTTTTACACATTTTGTGGATGTCCCTTTTGACCGGTGGGAAGTGATACTTCTTTGTAGTGCAGATTTGCATTGCCCGCTTGCTTGCTTGGCCAAAAAGGGCGTATGCGTTTTCTCCTGAATATATTCAGGAGAAAATGCATACGCCCTTTTTGGCCAAGTGCATCATTGTCGAAGTTGTGCCCCTCTTCCTGTGCTTTAAAGGCGATACCAACGTACCTCTTGAAATCTGTTTCCTGCTATTCTGCCTCGCTTTAAGGTCCGCCTCGTTGCCTTCCCTCAACAGATTTTTGGACGATAGTTGTCCTTTATTACTCGGCCAGTTTGTGAATTTCTGTGCACCTGAGCTCCATTTTTCAACTCGTTTTAGGTGAGCTGACAGCAAGTCCAAAATTTTGGTTCAGGACCTATACTGGTTCCCGGTGGGGGGCTGAGACTTTGGTTAATTCTTCTTCCTGCCAGGAAATTACAGTGATAGGTGCCCGTCCAAATGCCTTACAGCTACTCTCTCATTGGTTCTCCCTCTTCCCTTTCATCCTCTGCCAAATTGGCAACCTGTGCGAACCAGGAGGTTAAAGGGGCTGTCTCTCCAAGTTGGGAGGTTGATAGTAAAGCAGATGGAAAGTCAAACCGGAGCACCAGGAGAGGGACTATTCGTTGAGTTTTAGAAACCTTTCGTATTCACAGTGTGTCCATTCTCTAGGTTTCCCATACATGTTATAACTGTAGTAATATTCCCTTCAACCTGGAGAGTTGGGACCCATGGAATGTGTGCCATGCATTATTGCTTTAAATGATCTGCATTTGCTCACCCAATATAACCAATCCTCTCAGTCCCAAGTGTCCAGCCTTATGCCACATCCAGCTGTCGTTGTAGATAGGGTCATTCCAGGTTTCATCAGAGACCCTGAAGGAATTGTAAAGAATTTCCTAGTTTTTTTGGTATGTTTTTGAATTTCCTTTTTATAGTGGGTTTGAGCTGATTCTCGCTGCCATGTTTATGCCAGTCTAGACACACTTGATTCCCCTACGGAGACATATCAATACATAGGTTTTAAGATTCTTACTAGTCAGATATATTCCTCTGCGGGAAATATGGGGTTTTGAGTCCCTTTCACTGAGGAAGGTGTAGGTCTTGCCTATTCCATAGTTGGCTTTTGGAACGGTACCTGTGCTTATATCAAACTCTGGTTTTATGCATCACCACACCTCTCCTTCCCCCTTAAGCAGGCATAAGAGTGTTTCCTAAATGTGAGACACTGTTCTCTTTCCTAACTCAGTTCAAGTGTAGCCATGTTTACAGGATCTTCATAAGTGATATCTTATGATAAGTTTCTTTTTCTCTGTGACTTATTTCACTTAGAATCATCGTACCTGAATCCACCCATTTTGCTGCTACTGGTCTTACGACATTGATTTCATGGCTGAGGGATATTCCATCGTACGTAAGTACCACAATTTTTTGAACCATTTTTATATTTCCTGGGATATTTAAGGTGTACCCAAGTTGAGGTCCTTGTAAGCAGTGCAGCCCTAAATTTTGGGGTGGCTCTGTCTTATTGATATTCAGTTTTCCCAATGTATATTCCCTAGACTGGAAGTGCCATTCGCTCTGTAGCTCTGTTGTTTACTTGTTTTAGGGAACACAATGCACTCCTCCAGAGAGGCAGTTGGCAATTTACATCCCGCCCATCAGCATAACAAGGCTCCCTGTTCTCCAGGGCCTGTCTTGCCTTTCTGGTTTATACACATTTTGTGGATGTCCCTTTTGAACCGGTGGGTAGTGATACTTCTTTGTAGTGCAGATTTGTATTGCCCGCTTGCTTGCTTGTGCAAAAAGGGCATATACGTTTTCTCCTGAATATATTCAGGAGAAAACGCATACGCCCTTTTTGGCCAAGTGCATCATTTTCGAAGTTGTGCCCCTCTTCCTGTGCTTTAAAGGCGATTCCAACGTACCTCTTGAAATCTGTTTCCTGCTATTCTGCCTCGCTTTCAAGTCCGCCTCGTTGCCTTCCCTCAACAGATTTTTTGACGATAGTTGTCCTTTATTACTCGGCCAGTTTGTGAATTGCTGTGCCCCTGAGCTCCATTTTTCAACTCGTTTTTGGTGAGCTGACCGCAAGTCCAAAATTTTGGTTCAGGACCTATACTGGTTCCCGGTGGGTGGCTGAGACTTTGGTTAATTCTTCTTCCTGCCGGGAAATTACAGTGATATGTGCCCGTCCAAATGCCTAACAGCTACTCTCTCATTGGTTCTCCCTCTTCCCTTTCATCCTCTGCCAAATTGGCAACCTGTGCGAACCAGGAGGTTAAAGGGTCTGTCTCTCCAAGTTGGGAGGTTGATAGTAAAGCAGATGGAAAGTCAAACAGTAGCACCAGGAGAGGGACTATTCGTTGAGTTTTAGAATCCTTTCGTATTCACAGTGTGTCCGTTCTCTTGGTTTCCCGTACATGTTATAACTGTAGTAATATTCCCTTCTACCTGGAGAGTTGGGACCCATGGAATGGGTGCCTTGCATTATTGCTTTAAAGGGTCTGCATTTGCTCACCCAATCTCACCAATCCTCTCAGTCCCATGTGTCCAGCCTTATGCCACATCCAGCTGTCATTGTAGATAGGGTCATTTCAGGTTTCATCAGAGACCCTGGAGGAATTGTAAAGAATTTCCCAGTTTTTATGTTTTATTTTTGAAATTCCTTTTTATAGTGGGTTTGAGCTGATTCTCGCTGCCATATTTATGCCAGTCTAGACACACTTGATTCCCTTATGGTGACATATCAATACATAGGTTTTAAGATTCTTACTAGTCAGATATATTCCTCTGCGGGAAATATGGGGTTTTGAGTCCCTTTCACTGAGGAATGTGTAGGTCTTGTCTATTCCATAGTTGGTTTTTGGAACGGTACCTGTGCTTATATCAAACTCTGGTTTTATGCATCACCCCACTTCTCCTTCCCCCTTAAGCAGGCATAAGAGTGTTTTCTAAATGAGAGACACTGTTCTCTTTCCTAACTCATTTCAAGTGTAGCCATGTTTACAGGAACTTCATAAGTGATATCTTATGATAAGTTTCTTTTTCTGTGTGACTATTTCACTTAGAATCATCGTACCTGAATCCACCCATTTTGCTGCTACCGGTCTTATGACATTGATTTCATGGCTGAGGGATATTCCATCGTACGTAAGTACCACAATTTTTTGAACCATTTTTATATTTCCTGGGGTATTTAAGGTGTACCCAAGTTGAGGTCCTTGTAAGCAGTGCAGCCCTAAATTTTGGGGTGGCTGTGTCTTTTTGATTTTCAGTTTTCCCAAGGTATATTCCCTAGACTGGAAGTGCCCTTGGCTCTGTAGCTCTGTTGTTTACTTGTTTTAGGGAACACAATGCACTCCTCCAGAGAGGCAGTTGGCAATTTACATCCCGCCCATCAGCATAACAAGGCTCCCTGTTCTCCATGGCCTGTCTTGCCTTTCTGGTTTTTACACATTTTGTGGATGTCCCTTTTGACCGGTGGGAAGTGATACTTCTTTGTAGTGCAGATTTGCATTGCCCGCTTGCTTGCTTGGCCAAAAAGGGCGTATGCGTTTTCTCCTGAATATATTCAGGAGAAAATGCATACGCCCTTTTTGGCCAAGTGCATCATTGTCGAAGTTGTGCCCCTCTTCCTGTGCTTTAAAGGCGATACCAACGTACCTCTTGAAATCTGTTTCCTGCTATTCTGCCTCGCTTTAAGGTCCGCCTCGTTGCCTTCCCTCAACAGATTTTTGGACGATAGTTGTCCTTTATTACTCGGCCAGTTTGTGAATTTCTGTGCACCTGAGCTCCATTTTTCAACTCGTTTTAGGTGAGCTGACAGCAAGTCCAAAATTTTGGTTCAGGACCTATACTGGTTCCCGGTGGGGGGCTGAGACTTTGGTTAATTCTTCTTCCTGCCAGGAAATTACAGTGATAGGTGCCCGTCCAAATGCCTTACAGCTACTCTCTCATTGGTTCTCCCTCTTCCCTTTCATCCTCTGCCAAATTGGCAACCTGTGCGAACCAGGAGGTTAAAGGGGCTGTCTCTCCAAGTTGGGAGGTTGATAGTAAAGCAGATGGAAAGTCAAACCGGAGCACCAGGAGAGGGACTATTCGTTGAGTTTTAGAAACCTTTCGTATTCACAGTGTGTCCATTCTCTAGGTTTCCCATACATGTTATAACTGTAGTAATATTCCCTTCAACCTGGAGAGTTGGGACCCATGGAATGTGTGCCATGCATTATTGCTTTAAATGGTCTGCATTTGCTCACCCAATCTCACCAATCCTCTCAGTCCCAAGTGTCCAGCCTTATGCCACATCCAGCTGTCGTTGTAGATAGGGTCATTCCAGGTTTCATCAGAGACCCTGAAGGAATTGTAAAGAATTTCCTAGTTTTTTTGGTATGTTTTTGAATTTCCTTTTTATAGTGGGTTTGAGCTGATTCTCGCTGCCATGTTTATGCCAGTCTAGACACACTTGATTCCCTTACGGAAACATATCAGTACATAGGTTTTAAGATTCTTACTAGTCAGATATATTCCTCTGCGGCAAATATGGGGTTTTGAGTCCCTTTCACTGAGGAAGGTGTAGGTCTTGTCTATTCCATAGTTGGTTTTTGGAATGGTACCTGTGCTTATATCAAACTCTGGTTTTATGCATCACCCCACCTCTCCTTCCCCCTTAAGCAGGCATAAGAGTGTTTTCTAAATGTGAGACACTGTTCTCTTTCCTAACTCATTTCAAGTGTAGCCATGTTTACAGGATCTTCATAAGTGATATCTTATGATAAGTTTCTTTTTCTCTGTGACTTATTTCACTTAGAATCATCGTACCTGAATCCACCCATTTTACTGCTACTGGTCTTATGACATTGATTTCATGGCTGAGGGATATTCCATCGTACGTAAGTACCACAATTTTTTGAACCATTCTTATATTTCCTGGGATATTTAAGCTGTACCCAAGTTGAGGTCCTTGTAAGCAGTTCAGCCCTAAATTTTGGGGTGGCTCTGTCTTATTGATCTTCAATTTTCCCAAGGTATATTCCCTACACTGGAAGTGCCCTTGGCTCTGTAGCTCTGTTGTTTACTTGTTTTAGGGAACACAATGCACTCCTCCAGAGAGGCAGTTGGCAATTTACATCCCGCCCATCAGCATAACAAGGCTCCCTGTTCTCCAGGGCCTGTCTTGCCTTTCTGGTTTTTACACATTTTGTGGATGTCCCTTTTGACCGGTGGGAAGTGATACTTCTTTGTAGTGCAGATTTGCATTGCCCGCTTGCTTGCTTGGCCAAAAAGGGCGTATGCGTTTTCTCCTGAATATATTCAGGAGAAAACGCATACGCCCTTCTTGGCCAAGTGCATCATTGTTGAAGTTGTGCCCCTCTTCCTGTGCTTTAAAGGCGATTCCAACGTACCTCTTGAAATCTGTTTCCTGCTATTCTGCCTCGCTTTCAAGTCCACCTCGTTGCCTTCCCTCAACAGATTTTTGAACGATAGTTGTCCTTTATTACTCGGCCAGTTTTTGAATTGCTGTGCCCCTGAGCTCCATTTTTCAACTCCTTTTTGGTGAGCTGACCGCAAGTCCAAAATTTTGGTTCAGGAACTATACTGGTTCCCGGTGGGGGGCTGAGACTTTGGTTAATTCTTCTTCCTGCCGGGAAATTACAGTGATATGTGCCCGTCCAAATGCCTATCAGCTACTCTCTCATTGGTTCTCCCTCTTCCCTTTCATCCTCTGCCAAATTGGCAACCTGTGCGAACCAGGAGGTAAAAGGGGCTGTCTCTCCAAGTTGGGAGGTTGATAGTAAAGCAGATGGAAAGTCAAACCGGAGCACCAGGAGAGGGACTATTCGTTGAGTTTTAGAAACCTTTCGTATTCACAGTGGGTCCGTTCTCTAGGTTTCCTGTACATGTTATAACTGTAGTAATATTCCCTTCAACCTGGAGAGTTGGGACCCATGAAATGGGTGCCATACATTATTGCTTTAAAGGGTCTGCATTTGCTCACCCAATCTCACCAATCCTCTCAGTCCCAAGTGTCCAGCCTTATGCCACATCCAGCTGTTGTTGTAGATAGGGTCATTCCAGGATTCATCAGAGACTCTGAAGGAATTGTAAAGTATTTCCCAGTTTTTTTGTTTTGTTTTTGAAATTCCTTTTTATAGTGGGTTTGAGCTGATTCTCGCTGCCATGTTTATGCCAGTCTAGACACACTTGATTCCCTTACGGAGACATATCAATACATAGGTTTTAAGATTCTTACTAGTCAGATATATTCCTCTGCGGGAAATATGGGGTTTTGAGTCCCTTTCACTGAGGAAGGTGTAGGTCTTGTCTATTCCATAGTTGGTTTTTGGAACGGTACCTGTGCTTATATCAAACTCTGGTTTTATGCATCACCCCACCTGTCTTTTCCCCTTAAGCAGGCATAAGAGTGTTTTCTAAATGTGAGACACTGTTCTCTTTCCTAACTCAGTTCAAGTGTAGCCATGTTTACAGGATCTTCATAAGTGATTTCTTATGATAAGTTTCTTTTTCTTTGTGACTTATTTCAATTGGAATCATCGTACCTGAATGCACCCATTTTGCTGCTACTTGTCTTATGACATTGATTTCATGGCTGAGGGATATTCCATCGTACGTAAGTACCACAATTTTTTGAACCATTTTTATATTTCCTGGGATATTTAAGGTGTACCCAAGTTGAGGTCCTTGTAAGCAGTGCAGCCCTAAATTTTGGGGTGGCTCTGTCTTATTGATTTTCAGTTTTCCCAAGGTATATTCCCTAGACTGGAAGTGCCCTTGGCTCTGTAGCTCTGTTGTTTAGTTGTTTTAGGGAACACAATGCACTCCTCCAGAGAGGCAGTTTGCAATTTACATCCCGCCCATCAGCATCACAAGGCTCCCTGTTCTCCAGGGCCTGTCTTGCCTTTCTGGTTTTTACACATTTTGTGGATGTCCCTTTTGTCTGGTGGGAAGTGATACTTCTTTGTAGTGCAGATTTGCATTGCCCGCTTGCCTGCTTGGCCAAAAAGGGCGTATGCGTTTTCTCCTGAATATATTCAGGAGAAAACACATACGCGCTTTTTGGCCAAGTGCATCATTGTCGAAGTTGTGCCCCTCTTCCTGTGCTTTAAAGGCGATTCCAACGTACCTCTTGAAATCTGTTTCCTGCTATTCTGCCTCGCTTTAAAGTCCGCCTCGTTGCCTTCCCTCAACAGATTTTTGGACGATAGTTGTCCTTTATTACTCGGCCAGTTTGTGAATTGCTGTGCCCCTGAGCTCCATTTTTCAACTCGTTTTTGGTGAGCTGACCGCAAGTCCAAAATTTTGGTTCAGGGCCTATACTGGTTCCCGGTGGGTGGCTGAGACTTTGGTTAATTCTTCTTCCTCCCGGGAAATTACAGTGATATGTGCCCGTCCAAATGCCTAACAGCTACTCTCTCATTGGTTCTCCCTCTTCCCTTTCATCCTCTGCCAAATTGGCAACCTGTGTGAACCAGGAGGTTAAAGGGGCTGTCTCTCCAAGTTGGGAGGTTGATAGTAAAGCAGATGGAAAGTCAAACCAGAGCACCAGGAGAGGGACTATTCGTTGAGTTTTAGAAACCGTTCGTATTCACAGTGTGTCCGTTCTCTAGGTTTCCCGTACATGTTATAATTGTACTAATATTCCCTTCAACCCGGAGAGTTGGGACTCATGGAATGGGTGCCAAGCATTTCTGCTTTAAAGGGTCTGCATTTGCTCACCCAATCTCACCAATCCTCTCAGTCCCAAGTGTCCAGTCTTATGCCACATCCAGCTGTCGTTGTAGATAGGGTCATTCCAGGTTTCATCAGAGACCCTGAAGGAATTGTAAAGAATTTCCCAGTTTTCTTGTTTTGTTTTTGAAATTCCTTTTTATAGTGGGTTTGAGCTGATTCTCGCTGCCATGTTTATGCCAGTCTAGACACACTTGTTTCCCTTACGGAGACATATCAATACATAGGTTTTAAGATTCTTACTAGTCAGATATATTCCTCTGCCGGAAATATGGGGTTTTGAGTCCCATTCACTGAGGAAGGTGTTGGTCTTGTCTATTCCATAGTTGGTTTTTGGAACGGTACCTGTGCTTATATCAAACTCTGGTTTTATGCATCACGCCACCTCTCCTTCCCCCTTAAGCAGGCATAAGAGTGTTTTCTAAATGTGAGACACTGTTCTCTTTCCTAACTCAGTTCAAGTGTAGCCATGTTTACAGAATCTTCATAAGTGATATCTTATGATAAGTTTCTTTTTCTGTGTGACTTATTTCACTTAGAATCATCGTACCTGAATCCACCCATTTTGCTTCTACTGGTCTTATGACATTGATTTCATGGCTGAGGGATATTCCATCGTACGTAAGTACCACAATTTTTTGAACCATTTTTATATTTCCTGGGATATTTAAGGTGTACCCAAGTTGAGGTCCTTGTAAGCAGTGCAGCCCTAAATTTTGGGGTGGCTCTGTATTATTGATTTTCAGTTTTCCCAAGGTATATTCCCTAGACTGGAAGTGCCCTTGGCTCTGTAGCTCTGTTCTTTACTTGTTTTAGGGAACACAATGCACTCCTCCAGAGAGGCAGTTGGCAATTTACATCCCGCCCATCAGCATAACAAGGCTCCATGTTCTCCAGGACCTGTCTTGCCTTTCTGGTTTTTACACATTTTGTGGATGTCCCTTTTGACCGGTGGGAAGTGATACTTCTTTGTAGTGCAGATTTTCATTGCCCGCTTGCTTGCTTGGCCAAAAGGGCGTATGCATTTTCTCCTGAATATATTCAGGAGAAAATGCATACACCCTTATTGGCAAAGTGCATCATTGTCGAAGTTGTGCCCCTCTTCCTGTGCTTTAAAGGCGATTCCAACGTACCTCTTGAAATCTGTTTCCTGCTATTCTGCCTCGCTTTCAACTCCGCTTCGTTTCCTTCCCTCAACAGATTTTTGGACGATAGTTGTCCTTTATTACTCGGCCAGTTTGTGCATTGCTGTGCCCCTGAGCTCCATTTTTCAACTCGTTTTTTGTGAGCTGACCTCAAGTCCAAAATGTTGGTTCAGGACCTATGCTGGTTCCCGGTGGGGGGCTGAGACTTTGGTTATTTCTTCTTCCTGCCGGGAAGTTAGAGTGATATGTGCCCGTCCAAATGCCTAACAGCTACTCTCTCATTGGTTCTCCCTCTTCCCTTTCATCCTCTGCCAAATTGGCAAACTGTGCGAACCAGGAGGTTAAAGGGGTTGTCTCTCCAAGTTGGGAGATTGATAGTAAAGCAGATGGAAAGTCAAACCGGAGCACCAGGAGAGGGAGTATTCGTTGAGTTTTAGAAACCTTTCGTATTCACATTGTGTCCGTTCTCTAGGTTTCCAGTACATGTTATAGCTGTAGTAATATTCCCTTCAACCTGGAGAGTTGGGACCCATGGAATGGGTGCCAGGCATTTGTGCTTTAAAGGGTCTGCATTTCCTCACCCAATCTCACCAATCGTCTCAGTCCCAAGTGTCCCTCCTTATGCCACATCCAGCTGTCGTTGTAGATAGGGTCATTCCAGGTTTCATCAGAGACCCTGAAGGAATTGTAAAGAATTTCCCAGTTTTTTTGTTTTGTTTTTGAAATTCCTTTTTATAGTGGGTTTGAGCTGATTCTCGCTGCCATGATTATGCCAGTCTAGACACACTTGATTCCCTTATGGAGACATATCAATACATAGGTTTTAAGATTCTTACTAGTCAGATATATTCCTCTGCGCGAAATATGGGGTTTTGAGTCCCTTTCACTGAGGAAGGTGTAGGTCTTGTCTATTCCATAGATGGTGTTTGGAACGGTACCTGTGCTTATATCAAACTCTGGTTTTATGCATCACCCCATCTCTCCTTCCCCCTTAAGCAGGCATAAGTGTGTTTTCTAAATGTGAGACACTGTTCTCTTTCCTAACTCAGTTCAAGTGTAGCCATGTTTACAGGATCTTCATAAGTGATATCTTATGAAATGTTTATTTTTCTCTGTGACTTATTTCACTTAGAATCATCGTACCTGAATCCACCCATTTTGCTGTTACTGGTCTTATGACATTGATTTCATGGCTGAGGGATATTCCCTCGTACGTAAATACCACTATTTTTTGAACCATTTTTATATTTCCTGGGATATTTAAGGTGTACCCATGTTGAGGTCCTTGTAAGCAGTGAAGCCCTTAATTTTGGGGTGGCTCTGTCTTATTGATTTTCAGATTTCCCAAGGTATATTCCCTAGACTGGAAGTGCCCTTGGCTCTGTAGCTCTGTTCTTTACTTGTTTTAGGGAACACAATGCACTCCTACAGAGAGGCAGATGGCAATTTACATCCCGCCCACCAGCATAACAAGGCTCCCTGTTCTCCAGGGCCTGTCTTGCCTTTCTGGTTTTTACACATTTTGTGGATGTCCCTTTCTACCGGTGGGAAGTGATACTTCTTTGTAGTGCAGATTTGCATTGCCCGCTTGCTTGCTTGGCCAAAAAGGGCGTATGCGTTTTCTCCTGAATATATTCAGGAGGAAACGCATACACCCTTTTTGGCCAAGTGCATCATTGTCGAAGTTGTGCCCCTCTTCCAGTGCTTTAAAGGCGATTCCAACGTACCTCTTGAAATCTGTTTCCTGCTATTCTGCCTCGCTTTAAATTCCGCCTCGTTGCCTTCCCTCAACAGATTTTTGTACGATAGTTGTCCTTTATTACTCGGCCAGTTTGTGAATTGCTGTGCCCCTGAGTTCCATTTTTCAACTCGTTTTTGGTGAGCTGACCGCAAGTCCAAAATTTTGGTTCAGGACCTATACTGGTTCCCGGTGGGTGGCTGAGACTTTGGTTAATTCTTCTTCCTGCCGGGAAATTACAGTGATATGTGCCCGTCCAAATGCCTAACAGCTACTCTCTCATTGGTTCTCCCTCTTCCCTTTCATCCGCTGCCAAATAGGCAACCTGTGCGTACCAGGAGGTTAAAGGGGCTGTCTCTCCAAGTTGGGAGGTTGATAGTAAAGCAGATGTAAAGTCAAAGTGGAGCACCAGGAGAGGGACTATTCGTTGAGTTTTAGAAACCTTTCGTATTCACAGTGTGTCCGTTCTCTAGGTTTCCCGTACATGTTATAGCTGTAGTAATATTCCCTTCAACCTGGAGAGTTGGGACCCATGGAATGGGTGCCAGGCATTTGTGCTTTAAAGGGTCTGCATTTGCTCACCCAATCTCACCAATCCTCTCAGTCCCAAGTGTCCCTCCTTATGCCACATCCAGCTGTCGTTGTAGATAGGGTCATTCCAGGTTTCATCAGAGACCCTTAAGGAATTGTAAAGAATTTCCCAATTTTTTCGTTTTGTTTTTGAAATTCCTTTTTAGAGTGTGTTTGAGCTGATTCTCGCTGCCATGTTTATGCCAGTCTAGACACACTTGATTCCCTTATGGAGACATATCAATACATATGTTTTAAGATTCTTACTAGTGAGATATATTCCTCTGCGGGAAATATGCGGTTTTGAGTCCCTTTCACTGAGGAAGGTGTAGGTCTTGTCTATTCAATAGATGGTTTTTGGAACGGTACCTGGGCTTATATCAAATTCTGGTTTTATGCATCACCCCACCTCTCCTTCCCCCTTAAGCAGGCATAAGAGTGTTTTCTAAATGTGAGACACTGTTCTCTTTCCTAACTCAGTTCAAGTGTAGCCATGTTTACAGGATCTTCATAAGTGATATCTTATGCTAAGTTTCTTTTTCTGTGTGACTTATTTCACTTAGAATCATCGTACCTGAATCCACCCATTTTGCTGCTACTGGTCTTATGACATTGACTTCATGGCTGAGGGATATTCCATCGTACGTAAGTACCACAATTTTTGAACCATTTTTATATTTCCTGTGATATTTAAGGTGTACCCAAGTTGAGGTCCTTGTAAGCAGTGCAGCCCTAAATTTTTGGGTGGCTCGGCCTTATTTATTTTCTGTTTTCCCAAGGTATATTCCCTAGACTGGAAGTTCCCTTGGCTCTGTAGCTCTGTTGTTTACTTGTTTTAGGGAACACAATGCACTGCTCCAGAGAGGCAGTTGGCAATTTACATCTCGCCCAACAGCATAACAAGGCTCCCTGTTCTCCGGGGCCTGTCTTCCCATTCTGGTTTTTACACATTTTGTGGATGTCCCTTTTGACCGGTGGGAAGTGATAATTCTTTGTAGTGCAGATTTGCATTGCCCGCTTGCTTGCTTGGGCAAAAAGGGCGTATGCGTTTTCTCCTGAATATATTCAGGAGAAAACACATACGCCCTTTTTGGCCAAGTGCATCATTGTTGAAGTTGTGCCCCTCTTCCTGTGCTTTAAAGGTGATTCCAACGTACCTCTTGAAATCTGTTTCCTGCGATTCTGCCTCGCTTTCAAGTCCGCCTCGTTGCCTTCCCTCAACAGATTTTTGGACGATAGTTGTCCTTTATTATTCGGCCAGTTTGTGAATTGCTGTGCCCCTGAGCTCCAATTTTCAACTCGTTTTTGGTGAGCTGACAGCAAGTCCGAAATGTTGGTTCAGGACCTATGCTAGTTCCCGATGGGGGGCTTAGACTTTGGTTAATTCTTCTTCCTGCCGGGAAATTACAGTGATATGTGCCCGTTCAAATGCCTAACAGCTACTCTCTCATTGGTTCTCCCTCTTCCCTTTCATCCTCTACCAAATTGGAAACCTGTGTGAACCAGGAGGTTAAAGGGGCTGTCTCTCCAAGTTGGGAGGATGATAGTAAAGCTGGTGTAAAGTCAAATCGGAGCACCAGGAGACGGACTATTCGTTGAGTTTTAGAAAACTTTCGTATTCACAGTGTGTCCGTTCTCTAGGGTTCCCGTACATGTTATAGCTGTAGTAATATTCCCTTCAACCTGGAGAGTTGGGACCCATAGAATGGGTGCCATGCATTATTGCTTTAAAGGGTCTGCATTTGCTCACCCAATCTCACCAATCCTCTCAGTCCCAAGTGTCCAACCTTATGCCACATCCAGCTGTCGTTGTAGATATGGTCATTCCAGGTTTCATCAGAGACCCTGAAGGAATTGTAAAGAACTTCCCACTTTTTGTGTTTTGTTTTTGAAATTCCTTTTTATAGTGGGTTTGAGCTGATTCTCGCTGCCATGTTTATGCCAGTCTAGACACACTTGATTCCCTTACGGAGACATATCAATACATAGGTTTTAAGATTCTTACTAGTCAGATATATTCCTCTGCGGGAAATATGGGGTTCTGAGTCCCTTTCACTGAGGAAGGTGTAGGTCTTGTCTATTCCATAGTTGGTTTTTGGAACGGTACCTGTGCTTATATCAAACTCTGGTTTTATGCATCACCCCACCTCTCCTTCCCACTTAAGCAGGCATAAGAGTGTTTTCTAAATGTGAGACACTCTTCTCTTTCCTAACTCAGTTCAAGTGTAGCCATGTTTACAGGATCTTCATAAGTGATATCTTATGATAAGTTTCTTTTTCTGTGTGACTTATTTCACTAAGAATCATCGTACCTGAATCCACCCATTTTGCTGCTACTGGTCTTATGACATTGATTTCATGGCTGAGGGATATTCCATCGTACGTAAGTACCACAATTTTCTGAACCATTTTTATATTTCCTGGGATATTTAAGGTGTACCGAAGTTCAGGTCCTTTTAAGCAGTGCAGCCCTAAATTTTGGGGCGGCTCTGTCTTATTGATTTTCAGTTTTCCCAAGGTATATTCCCTAGACTGGAAGTGCCCTTGGCTCTCTAGCTCTGTTGTTTACTTGTTTTAGGAAACAAAATGCACTCCTCCAGAGAGGCAGTTGGCAATTTACATCCCGCCCATCAGCATAACAAGGCTGCCTGTTCTCCAGGGCCTGTCTTGCCTTTCTGGTTTTTACACATTTTGTGGATGTCCCTTTTGACCGGTGGGAAGTGATACTTCTTTGTAGTGCAGATTTGCATTGCCCGCTTGCTTGCTTGGCCAAAAAGGGCGTATGCGTTTTCTCCTGAATATATTCAGGAGAAAATGCATACGCCCTTTTTGGCCAAGTGCATCATTGTCGAAGTTGTGCCCCTCTTCCTGTGCTTTAAAGGCGATTCCAACGTACCTCTTGAAATCTGTTTCCTGCTATTCTGCCTCACATTCAAGTCCGCCTCGCTGCCTTCCCTCAACAGATTTTTGGACGATAGTTTTCCTTTATTACTCGGCCAGTTTGTGAATTGCTGTGCCCCTGAGCTCCATTTTTCAACTCGTTTTTGGTGAGCTGACCGCAAGTCCGAAATTTTGGTTCAGGACCTATGCTGGTTCCCAGTGGGGGGCTGAGACTTTGGTTAATTCCTCTTCCTGCCGGGAAATTACAGTGATATATGCCCGTCCAAATGCCTAACAGCTACTCTCTCATTGGTTCTCCCTCTTCCCTTTCATCCTCTGCCAAATTGGCAACCTGTGCGAACCGGGAGGTTAAAGGGGCTGTCTCTCCAAGTTGGGAGGTTGATAGTAAAGCAGATGGAAAGTCAAACCGGAGCACCAGGAGAGGGACTATTCGTTGAGTTTTAGAAACCTTTCGTATTCACAGTGTGTCCGTTCTCTAGGTTTCCCGTACATGTTATAGCTGGAGTAATATTCCCTTCAACCTGGAGAGTTGGGACCCATGGAATGGGTGCCAGGCATTTGTGATTTAAAGGGTCTGCATTTGCTCACCCAATCTCACCAATCGTCTCAGTCCCAAGTGTCCCTCGTTATGCCACATCCAGCTGTCATTGTAGATAGGGTCATTCCAGGTTTCATCAGAGACCCTGAAGGAATTGTAAAGAATTTCCCAGTTTTTTGTTTTGTTTTTGAAATTCCTTTTTATAGTGGGTTTGAGCTGATTCTCGCTGCCATGTTTATGCCAGTCTAGACACACTTGATTCCCTTACGGAGACATATCAATACATAGGTTTTAAGATTCTTACTAGTCAGATATATTCCTCTGCGGGAAATATGGGGTTTTGAGTCCCTTTCACTGAGGAAGGTGTAGGTCTTGTCTATTCCATAGTTGGTTTTTGGAACAGTACCTGTGCTTATATTAAACTCTGGTTTTATGCAGAACCCCACCTCTCCTTCCCCCTTAAGCAGGCATAAGAGTGTTTTCTAAATGTGAGACACTGTTCTCTTTCCTAACTCAGTTCAAGTGTAGCCATGTTTACAGGAACTTCATAAGTGATATCTTATGATAAGTTTCTTTTTCTGTGTGACTTATTTCACTTAGGATCATCGTACCTGAATCCACCCATTTTGCTGCTACTGGTCTTATGACATTGATTTCATGGCTGAGGGATATTCCATCGTACGTAAGTACCACAATTTTTTGAACCATTTTTATATTTCCTGGGATATTTAACGTGTACCCAAGTTGAGGTCCTTGTAAGCAGTGCAGCCCTAAATTTTGGGGTGGCTCTGTCTTATTGATTTTCAGTTTTCCCAAGGTATATTCCCTAGACTGGAAGTGCCCTTGGCTCTGTAGCTGTGTTCTTTACTTGTTTTAGGGAACACAATGCACTCCTCCAGAGAGGCAGTTGGCAATTACATCCCGCCCATCAGCATAACAAGGCTCCCTGTTCTCCAGGGCCTGTCTTGCCTTTCTGGTTTTTACACATTTTGTGGATGTCGCTTTTGACCGGTGGGAAGTGATACTTCTTTGTAGTCCAGATTTGAATTGCCCGCTTGCTTGCTTGGCCAAAAAGGGCGTATGCGTTTTCTCCTGAATATATTCAGGAGAAAACGCATACGCGCTTTTTGGCCAAGTGCATCATTGTCGAAGTTGTGCCCCTCTTCCTGTGCTTTAAAGGTGATTCCAACGTACCTCTTGAAATCTGTTTCCTGCTATTCTGCCTCGCTTTCAAGTCCGCCTCGTTGCCTTCCCTCAACAGGTTTTTGAACGATGCTTGTCCTTTATTACTCGGCGAGTTTGTGAATTGCTGTGCCCCTGAGATCCATTTTTCAACTCGTTTTTTGTGAGCTGACCGCAAATCCAAAATTTTGGTTCAGGACCTATGCTGGTTCCCAGTGTGTGGCTGAGACTTTGGTTAATTCTTCTTCCTGCCGGGAAATTACAGTGATATGTGCCCGTCCAAATGCCTAACAGCTACTCTCTCATTGGTTCTCCCTCTTCCCTTTCATCCTCTGCCAAATTGGCAACCTGTGCGAACCGGGAGGTTAAAGGGGCTGTCTCTCCAAGTTGGGAGGTTGATAGTAAAGCAGATGGAAATTCAAACCGGAGCACCAGGAGAGGGACTATTCGTTGAGTTTTAGAAACCTTTCGTATTCACAGTGTGTCCGTTCTCTAGGTTTCCCGTACATGTTATAGCTGGAGTAATATTCCCTTCAACCTGGAGAGTTGGGATCCATGGAATGGGTGCCAGGCATTTGTGATTTAAAGGGTCTGCATTTGCTCACCCAATCTCACCAATCGTCTCAGTCCCAAGTGTCCCTCGTTATGCCACATCCAGCTGTCATTGTAGATAGGGTCATTCCAGGTTTCATCAGAGACCCTGAAGGAATTGTAAAGAATTTCCCAGTTTTTTGTTTTGTTTTTGAAATTCCTTTTTATAGTGGGTTTGAGCTGATTCTCGCTGCCATGTTTATGCCAGTCTAGACACACTTGATTCCCTTACGGAGACATATCAATACATAGGTTTTAAGATTCTTACTAGTCAGATATATTCCTCTGCGGGAAATATGGGGTTTTGAGTCCCTTTCACTGAGGAAGGTGTAGGTCTTGTCTATTCCATAGTTGGTTTTTGGAACAGTACCTTTGCTTATATTAAACTCTGGTTTTATGCAGAACCCCACCTCTCCTTCCCCCTTAAGCAGGCATAAGAGTGTTTTCTAAATGTGAGACACTGTTCTCTTTCCTAACTCAGTTCAAGTGTAGCCATGTTTACAGGAACTTCATAAGTGATATCTTATGATAAGTTTCTTTTTCTGTGTGACTTATTTCACTTAGGATCATCGTACCTGAATCCACCCATTTTGCTGCTACTGGTCTTATGACATTGATTTCATGGCTGAGGGATATTCCATCGTACGTAAGTACCACAATTTTTTGAACCATTTTTATATTTCCTGGGATATTTAACGTGTACCCAAGTTGAGGTCCTTGTAAGCAGTGCAGCCCTAAATTTTGGGGTGGCTCTGTTTTATTGATTTTCAGTTTTCCCAAGGTATATTCCCTAGACTGGAAGTGCCCTTGGCTCTGTATCTCTGTTCTTTACTTGTTTTAGGGAACACAATGCACTCCTCCAGAGAGGCAGTTGGCAATTACATCCCGCCCATCAGCATAACAAGGCTCCCTGTTCTCCAGGGCCTGTCTTGCCTTTCTGGTTTTTACACATTTTGTGGATGTCGCTTTTGACCGGTGGGAAGTGATACTTCTTTGTAGTCCAGATTTGCATTGCCCGCTTGCTTGCTTGGCCAAAAAGGGCGTATGCGTTTTCTCCTGAATATATTCAGGAGAACACGCATACGCGCTTTTTGGCCAAGTGCATCATTGTCGAAGTTGTGCCCCTCTTCCTGTGCTTTAAAGGTGATTCCAACGTACCTCTTGAAATCTGTTTCCTGCTATTCTGCCTCGCTTTCAAGTCCGCCTCGTTGCCTTCCCTCAACAGGTTTTTGAACGATGCTTGTCCTTTATTACTCGGCGAGTTTGTGAATTGCTGTGCCCCTGAGATCCATTTTTCAACTCGTTTTTTGTGAGCTGACCGCAAATCCAAAATTTTGGTTCAGGACCTATGCTGGTTCCCAGTGTGTGGCTGAGACTTTGGTTAATTCTTCTTCCTGCCGGGAAATTACAGTGATATGTGCCCGTCCAAATGCCTAACAGCTACTCTCTCATTGGTTCTCCCTCTTCCCTTTCATCCTCTGCCAAATTGGCAACCTGTGCGAACTGGGAGGTTAAAGGGTCTATCTCTCCAAGTTGGGAGGTTGATAGTAAAGCAGATGGAAAGTCAAACCGGAGCACCAGGAGAGGGACTATTCGTTGAGTTTTAGAAACCTTTCGTATTCACAGTGTGTCCGTTCTCTAGGTTTCCCGTACATGTTATAGCTGGAGTAATATTCCCTTCAACCTGGAGAGTTGGGACCCATGGAATGGGTGCCAGGCATTTGTGATTTAAAGGGTCTGCATTTGCTCACCCAATCTCACCAATCGTCTCAGTCCCAAGTGTCCCTCGTTATGCCACATCCAGCTGTCATTGTAGATAGGGTCATTCCAGGTTTCATCAGAGACCCTGAAGGAATTGTAAAGAATTTCCCAGTTTTTTGTTTTGTTTTTGAAATTCCTTTTTATAGTGGGTTTGAGCTGATTCTCGCTGCCATGTTTATGCCAGTCTAGACACACTTGATTCCCTTACGGAGACATATCAATACATAGGTTTTAAGATTCTTACTAGTCAGATATATTCCTCTGTGGGAAATATGGGGTTTTGAGTCCCTTTCACTGAGGAAGGTGTAGGTCTTGTCTATTCCATAGTTGGTTTTTGGAACAGTACCTGTGCTTATATTAAACTCTGGTTTTATGCAGAACCCCACCTCTCCTTCCCCCTTAAGCAGGCATAAGAGTGTTTTCTAAATGTGAGACACTGTTCTCTTTCCTAACTCAGTTCAAGTGTAGCCATGTTTACAGGAACTTCATAAGTGATATCTTATGATAAGTTTCTTTTTCTGTGTGACTTATTTCACTTAGGATCATCGTAACTGAATCCACCCATTTTGCTGCTACTGGTCTTATGACATTGATTTCATGGCTGAGGGATATTCCATCGTACGTAAGTACCACAATTTTTTGAACCATTTTTATATTTCCTGGGATATTTAACGTGTACCCAAGTTGAGGTCCTTGTAAGCAGTGCAGCCCTAAATTTTGGGGTGGCTCTGTCTTATTGATTTTCAGTTTTCCCAAGGTATATTCCCTAGACTGGAAGTGCCCTTGGCTCTGTATCTCTGTTCTTTACTTGTTTTAGGGAACACAATGCACTCCTCCAGAGAGGCAGTTGGCAATTACATCCCGCCCATCAGCATAACAAGGCTCCCTGTTCTCCAGGGCCTGTCCTGCCTTTCTGGTTTTTACACATTTTGTGGATGTCGCTTTTGACCGGTGGGAAGTGATACTTCTTTGTAGTCCAGATTTGCATTGCCCGCTTGCTTGCTTGGCCAAAAAGGGCGTATGCGTTTTCTCCTGAATATATTCAGGAGAAAACGCATACGCCCTTTTTGGCCAAGTGCATAATTGTCGAAATTGTGCCCCTCTTCCTGTGCTTTAAAGGCGATTCCAACGTACCTCTTGAAATCTGTTTCCTGCTATTCTGCCTCGCATTCAAGTCCGCCTCGTTGCCTTCCCTCAAGAGATTTTTGGACGATAGTTGTCCTTTATTACTCGGCCAGTTTGTGAATTGCTGTGCCCCTGAGCTCCATTTTTCAACTCGTTTTTGGTGAGCTGACCGCAAGTCCAAAATTTTGGTTCAGGACCTATACTGGTTCCCGTGGGTGGCTGAGACATTTTTTAATTCTTCTTCCTGCCGGGAATTTACAGTGATATGTGCCCGTCGAAATGCCTAACAGCTTCTCTCTCATTGGTTGTCCCTCTTCCCTTTCAAACTCTGCCAAATTGGCAACCTGTGCGAACCAGGATGTTAAAGGGGCTGTCTCTCCAAGTTGGGAGGTAGATAGTAAAGCAGATGGAAAGTCAAACCGGAGCACCAGGAGAGGGACTATTCGTTGAGTTTTAGAAACCTTTCGATTTCACAGTGTGTCCGTTCTCTAGGTTTCCCATACATGTTACAGCTGTAGTAATATTCCCTTCAACCTGGAGAGTTGGGACCCATGGAATGAGTGCCATGCATTATTGCTTTAAAGGGTCTGCATTTGCTCAACCAATCTCACCAAACCTCTCAGTCACAAGTGTCCAGCCTTATGCCACATCCAGCTGTCGTTGTAGATAGGGTCATTCCAGGTTTCATCAGAGACCCTGAAGGAATTGTAAAGAATTTCCTAGTTTTTTTGTTTTGTTTTTGAAATTCCTTTTTATACTGGGTTTGAGCTGATTCTCGCTGCCATGTTTATGCCAGTCTAGACACACTTGATTCCCTTACGGAGACATATCAATACATAGGTTTTAAGATTCTTACTAGTCAGATATATTCCTCTGCGGGAAATATGGGGTTTTGAGTCCCTTTCACTGAGGAAGGTGTAGGTCTTGTCTATTCAATAGTTGGTTTTTGGAACGGTACCTGTGCTTATATCAAGCTCTGGTTTTATGCATCACCCCACCTCTCCTTCCCCCTTAAGCAGCCATAAGAGTGTTTTCTAAATGTGCGAATCTGTTCTCTTTCCTAACTGAGTTCAAGTGTAGGCATGTTTACAGGATCTTCATAAGTGATATCTTATGATAAGTTTCTTTTTCTGTGTGACTTATTTCACTTAGAATCATCGTACCTGAATCCACCCATTTTGCTGCTACTGGTCTTATGACATTGACTCCATGGCTGAGGGATATTCCATCGTACGTAAGTACCACAATTTTTTGAACCATTTTTATATTTCCTGGGATATTTAAGGTGTGACCAAGTTGAGGTCCTTGTAAGCAGTGCAGCCCTAAATTTTGTGGTGGCTCTGTCTTATTGATTTTCATTTTTCCCAAGGTATATTCCCTAGACTGGAAGTGCCCTTGGCTCTGTAGCTCTGTTGTTTACTTGTTTTAGGGAACACAATGCACTCCTCCAGAGAGGCAGTTGGCAATTTACATCAGGCCCATCAGCATAACAAGGCTCCTTGTTCTCCAGGGCCTGTCTTGCCTTTCTGTTTTTTACACAATTTGTGGATGTCCCTTTTGACCAGTGGGAAGTGATGCTTCTTTGTAGTGCAGATTTGCATTGCCCGCTTGCTTGCTTCTCCAAAAAGGGCGTATGCGTTTTCTCCGGAATATATTCAGGAGAAAACGCATACGCCCCTTTTGGCCAAGTGCATCATTGTCGAAGTTGTGCCCCTCTTCCTGTGCTTTGAAGGCGATTCCAACGTACCTCTTGAAATCTGTTTCCTGCTATTCTGCCTCGCTTTCAATTCCGCCTCGTTGCCTTCCATCAACAGATTTTTAGACGATAGTTGTCCTTTATTACTCGGCCAGTTTGGGAATTGCTGTGCCCCTGAGCTCCATTTTTCAACTCGTTTTTTGTGAGCAGACCGCAAGTCCAAAATTTTGGTTCAGGACCTATACTGGTTCCCGGTGGGGGGCTGAGACTTTGGTTAATTCTTCTTCCTGCCAGGAAATTACAGTGATATGTGCCCGTCCAAATGCCTAACAGCTACTCTCTCATTGGTTCTCCCTCTTCCCTTTCATCCTCTGCCAAATTGGCAACCTGTGCGAACCAGGAGGTTAAAGGGGCTGTCTGTCCAAGTTGGGAGGTTGATAGTAAAGCAGATGGAAAGTCAAACCGGAGCACCAGGAGAGGGACTATTAGTTGAGTTTTAGAAACCTTTCGTATTCACAGTGTGTCCGTTCTCTAGGTTTCCCGTACATGTTATAGCTGTAGTAATATTCCCTTCAACCTGGAGAGTTGGGACCCATGGAATGGGTGCCAGGTATTTGTGCTTTAAAGGGTCTGCTTTTGCTCACCCAATCTCACCAATCGTCTCAGTCCCAAGTGTCCCTCGTTATGCCACATCCAGCTGTCATTGTAGATAGGGTCATTCCAGGTTTCATCAGAGACCCTGAAGGAATTGTAAAGAATTTCCCAGTTTTTTGTTTTGTTTTTGAAACTCCTTTTTATACTGGGTTTGAGCTGATTCTCGCTGCCATATTTATGCCAGTCTAGACACACTTGATTCCAAGACGGAGACATATCAATACATAGGTTTTAAGATTCTTACTAGTCAGATATATTCCTCTGCGCGAAATATGGGATTTTGAGTCCCTTTCACTGAGGAAGGTGTAGGTCTTGTCTATTCCATGGTTGGTTTTTGGAACAGTACCTGTGCTTATAAAAATCTCTGGTTTTATGCAGCACCCCACCTCTCCTTCCCACTTAAGCAGGCATAAGAGTGTTTTCTAAATGTGAGACACTGTTCTCTTTCCTAACTCAGTTCAAGTGTAGCCATGTTTACAGGATCTTCATAAGTGATATCTTATGATAAGTTTCTTTTTCTGTGTGACTTATTTCACTTTGGATCATCGTACCGGAATCCACCCATTTTGCTACTACTGGTCTTATGACATTGATTTCATGGCTGAGGGATATTCCATCGTACGTAAGTACCACAATTTTCTGAACCATTTTTATATTTCCTGGGATATTTAAGGTGTACCCAAGTTGAGGTCCTTGTAAGCAGTGCAGCCCTAAATTTTGGGGTGTATCTGTCTTATTGATTTTCAGATTTCCCAAGGTATATTCCCTAGACTGGAAGTGCCCTTGGCTCTGTAGCTCTGTTGTTTACTTGTTTTTGGGAACACAATGCACTCCTCCAGAGAGGCAGGTGGCAATTTACATCCCGCCAATCAGCATAACAAAACTCCCTGTTCTCCAGGGCCTGTTTTGCCTTTCTGGTTTTTACACATTTTGTGGATGTCCCTTTTAGACCTGTGGAAAGTGATACTTCTTTGTAGTGCAGATTTTCATTGCCCGCCTGCTTGCTTGGCCAAAAAGGGCGTATGCGTTTTCTCCTGAATATATTCATGAGAAAACACATACGCTCCATTTGGCCAAGTGCATCATTTTTGAAATTTTGACCCTCTTTCTGTGCTTCAAACGCGATTCCTATGTACCTCTTGAAATCTGTTTCCTGCTATTCTGCCTCGCTTTCATGTCTGCCTCGTTGCCTTCCCTCACCAGATTTTTGGACGATAGTTGTCCTTTATTACTCGGCCAGATTGTGAATTGCTGTGCCCCTGAGCTCCATTATTCTACTCGTTTTTTGTGAGCTGACTGCAAGTCCAAAATTTTGGTTCAGGACCTATACTGGTTTCCGATGGGGCGCTGAGACTTTGGTTAATTCTTCTTCCTGCTGGGAAATTAGATTCACATTTGCCCGTCCAAATGCCTAACAGCTACTCTCTCATTGGTTCTCCCTCTTCACTTTCATCCTCAGCCAAACTGGCATCCTGTTCGAAGCAGTAGGTTAAAGGGGCTGTCTCTCCAAGTTGGGAGATTGATAGTAAAGCAGTTGGAAAGTCAAATGGGAGCACCAGGAGAGGGACTATTCGTTGAGTTTTAGAAACCTTTCGTATTCACAGTGTGTCCATGCTCTAGGTTTCCCGTACATGTTATAGCTGTAGTAATATTCCCTTGAACCTGGAGAGTTGGGACCCATGGAATGGGTGCCACGAATTATTGCTTTAAAGGGTCTGCATTTGCTCACCCAATCTCACCAATCCTCTCAGTCCCAAGTGTCCAGACTTATGCCACATCCAGCTGTCATTGTAGATAGGGTAATTCCAGGTTTCATCAGAGACCATGAAGGAATTGTGAAGAATTTCCATTTTAGTTTTGCTTAGTTTTTGTAATTCCTTTTTATAGTGGGTTTGAGCTGATTACGCTGCCATGTTTATGCCAGTCTAGACAGACTTGATTCGCTACGGAGAGATATCAATACATAGGTTTTAAGATTCTTACTAGTCAGATATATTCCTCTGCAGGAAAGTTGGGATTTTGAGTCCCTTTCACTGAGGAAGGTGTAGGTCTTGTCTATTCCATAGTTGGTTTTTGGAACGGTACCTGTGCTTATATCAAACTCTGGTTTTATGCATCACCCCACCTCTCCTTCCCCCTTAAGCAGGCATAAGAGTGTTTTCTAAATGTGAGACACTGTTCTCTTTCCTAACTCAGTTCAAGTGTAGCCATGTTTACAGGATCTTCATAAGTGATATCTTATGATAAGTTTCTATTTCTGTGTGAATTATTTCACTTAGAATCATCGTACCTGAATCCACCCATTTTGCTGCGACTGGTCTTATGACATTGATTTCATGGCTGAGGGATATTCCATCGTACGTAAGTACCACAATTTTTTGAACCATTTTTATATTTCCTGGGATATTTAAAGTGTACCCAAGTTGAGGTCCTTGTAAGCAGTGCAGCCCTAAATTTTGGGGTGGCTCTGGCTTATTGATTTTCAGTTTTCCCAAGGTATATTCCCTAGACTGGAAGTGCCCTTGGCTCTCTAGCTCTGTTCTTTACTTGTTTTAGGGAACACAATGCACTGCTCCAGAGAGGCAGTTGGCAAGTTACATCCCCCCCATCAGCATAACAAGGCTCCCTGTTCTCCAGGGCCTGTCTTGCCTTTCTGGTTTTTACACATCTTGTGGATGTCCCTTTTGACCGGTGGGAAGTGATACTTCTTTGTAGTGCAGATTTGCATTGCCCGCTTGCTTGCTTGGCCAAAAAGGGCGTATGCGTTTTCTCCTGAATATATTCAGGAGAAAACGCATACGCCCTTTTTGGCCAAGTGCATCATTGTCGAAGTTGTGCCCCTCTTCCTGTGCTTTAAAGGCGATTCCAACGTACCTCTTGAAATCTGTTTCCTGCTATTCTGCCTCGCTTTCAAGTCCGCCTCGTTGCCTTCCCTCAACAGATTTTTGGACGATAGTTGTCCTTTATTACTCGGCCAGTTTGTGAATTGCTGTGCCCCTGAGCTCCATTTTTCAACTCGTTTTTTGTGAGCTGACCGCATTCCAAAATTTTGGTTCAGGAGCTATACTGGTTCCCAGTGAGTGGCTGAGACTTTGCTTAATTCTTCTTCCTGCCGGGAAATTAGAGTGATATGTGCCTGTCCAAATGCCTAACAGCTACTCTCTCATTGGTTCTCCCTCTTCCCTTTCATCCTCTGCCAAATTGGCAACCTGTGCGAACCAGGAGGTTAAAGGGGCTGTCTCTCCAAGTTGGGAGGTTGATAGTAAAGCAGATGGAAAGTCAAACCGGAGCACCAGGACAGGGACTGTTAGGTGAGTTTTAGAAACCTTTCGTATTCACAGTGTGTCCGTTCTCTAGGTTTCCCGTACATGTTATAGCTGTAGTAATATTCCCTTCAACCTGGAGAGTTGGGACCCATGGAATGAGTGCCAGGCATTTGTGCTTTAAAGGGTCTGCATTTGCTCACCCAATCTCACCAATCCTCTCAGTCCCAAGTGTCCAGCCTTATGCCACATCCAGCTGTGGTTGTACATAGGGTCATTCCAGGTTTCATCAGAGACCCTGAAGGAATTGTAAAGAATTTCCCAGTTTTTTTGTTTTGTTTTTGTAATTCCTTTTTATAGTGGGTTTGAGCTGATTCTCGCTGCCATGTTTATGCCAGTCTAGACACACTTGATTCCCTTATGGAGACATATCAATACATAGTTTTTAAGATTCTTACTAGTCAGATATATTCCTCTGCGGGAAATATGGAGTTTTGAGTCCCTTTCACTGAGGAAGGTGTAGGTCTTGTCTATTCCATAGTTGGTTTTTGGAACGGTACCTGTGCTTATATCAAACTCTGGTTTTATGCATCACCCCACCTCTCCTTCCCCCTTAAGCAGGCATAAGAGTGTTTTCTAAATGTGAGACACTGTTCTCTTTCCTAACTCAGTTCAGGTGTAGCCATGTTTACAGGATCTTCATAAGTGCTATCTTATGATAAGTTTCTTTTTCTGTGTGACTTATTTCACTTTGGATCATCGTACCGGAATCCACCCATTTTGCTGCTACTGGTCTTATGACATTGATTTCATGGCTGAGGGATATTCCATCGTACGTAAGTACCACAATTTTCTGAACCATTTTTATATGTCCTGGGATATTTAAGGTGTACCCAAGTTGAGGTCCTTGTAAGCAGTGCAGCCCTAAATTTTGGGGTGGCTCTGTCTTATTAATTTTCAGTTTTCCCAAGTTATATTCCCTAGACTTGAAGTGCCCTTGGCTCTGTAGCTCTGTTGTTTACTTGTTTTAGGTAACACAATGCACTACTCCAGAGAGGCAGGTGGCAATTTACATCCCGCCCATCAGCATAACAAGGCTCCCTGTTCTCCAGGGCCTGTCTTGCCTTTCTGGTTTTTACACATTTTGTGGATGTCCCTTTTGACCAATGGGAAGTGATACTTCTTTGTAGTCCAGATTTGCATTGCCTGCTTGCTTGCTTGGCCAACAAGGGCGTATGCCTTTTCTCCTGAATATATTCAGGAGACAAGGCATACACCCTTTTTGGCCAAGTGCATCATTGTCGAAGTTGTGCCCCTCTTCCTGTGCTTTAAAGGCGATTCCAACGTACCTCTTGAAATCTGTTTCCTGCTATTCTGCCTCGCTTTCAAGTCCGCCTCGTTGCCTTCCCTCAACAGATTTTTGGATGATAGTTGTCCTTTATTACTCGGCCAGTTTGTGAATTGCTGTGCCCCTGAGCTCCATTTTTCAACTCGTTTTTGGTGAGCTGACCTCAAGTCCAAAATTTTGATTCAGCACCTATATTGGTTCCCAGTGGGTGGCTGAGACTTTGGTTAATTATTCTTCCTGCCGGGAAATTAGAGTGATATGTGCCCGTCCAAATGCCTAACAGCTACTCTCTCATTGGTTCTCCCTCTTCCCTTTCATCCTCTGCCAAATTGGCAACCTGTGTGAACCAGGAGGTTAAATGGGCTGTCTCTCCAAGTTGGGAGGTTGATAGTAAAGCAGATGGAAAGTCAAACCGGAGCACCAGGAGAGGGACTATTCATTGAGTTTTAGAAACTTTTCGTATTCACAGTGTGTCCGTTCTCTAGGTTTCCCATACATGTTATAACTGTAGTAATATTCCCTTCAACCTGGAGAGTTGGGACCCATGGAATGGGTGCCATGCATTATTGCTTTAAAGGGTCTGCATTTGCTCACCCAATCTCACCAATCCTCTCAGTCACAAGTGTCCAGCCTTATGCCACATCCAGCTGTCATTGTAGATAGGGTAATTCCAGGTTTCATCAGAGACCCTGAAGGAATTTTAAAGAATTTCCCAGTTTTTTTGTTTTGTTTTTGAAATTCCTTTTTATAGTGGGTTTGAGCTGATTCTCGCTGCCATGTTTATGCCAGTCTAGACACACTTGATTCCCTTATGGAGACATATCAATACATAGTTTTTAAGATTCTTACTAGTCAGATATATTCCTCTGCGGGAAATATGGAGTTTTGAGTCCCTTTCACTGAGGAAGGTGTAGGTCTTGTCTATTCCATAGTTGGTTTTTGGAACGGTACCTGTGCTTATATCAAACTCTGGTTTTATGCATCACCCCACCTCTCCTTCCCCCTTAAGCAGGCATAAGAGTGTTTTCTAAATGTGAGACACTGTTCTCTTTCCTAACTCAGTTCAAGTGTAGCCATGTTTACAGGATCTTCATAAGTGCTATCTTATGATAAGTTTCTTTTTCTGTGTGACTTATTTCACTTTGGATCATCGTACCGGAATCCACCCATTTTGCTGCTACTGGTCTTATGACATTGATTTCATGGCTGAGGGATATTCCATCGTACGTAAGTACCACAATTTTCTGAACCATTTTTATATGTCCTGGGATATTTAAGGTGTACCCAAGTTGAGGTCCTTGTAAGCAGTGCAGCCCTAAATTTTGGGGTGGCTCTGTCTTATTAATTTTCAGTTTTCCCAAGTTATATTCCCTAGACTTGAAGTGCCCTTGGCTCTGTAGCTCTGTTGTTTACTTGTTTTAGGTAACACAATGCACTACTCCAGAGAGGCAGGTGGCAATTTACATCCCGCCCATCAGCATAACAAGGCTCCCTGTTCTCCAGGGCCTGTCTTGCCTTTCTGGTTTTTACACATTTTGTGGATGTCCCTTTTGACCAATGGGAAGTGATACTTCTTTGTAGTCCAGATTTGCATTGCCTGCTTGCTTGCTTGGCCAACAAGGGCGTATGCCTTTTCTCCTGAATATATTCAGGAGACAAGGCATACACCCTTTTTGGCCAAGTGCATCATTGTCGAAGTTGTGCCCCTCTTCCTGTGCTTTAAAGGCGATTCCAACGTACCTCTTGAAATCTGTTTCCTGCTATTCTGCCTCGCTTTCAAGTCCGCCTCGTTGCCTTCCCTCAACAGATTTTTGGATGATAGTTGTCCTTTATTACTCGGCCAGTTTGTGAATTGCTGTGCCCCTGAGCTCCATTTTTCAACTCGTTTTTGGTGAGCTGACCTCAAGTCCAAAATTTTGATTCAGCACCTATATTGGTTCCCAGTGGGTGGCTGAGACTTTGGTTAATTATTCTTCCTGCCGGGAAATTAGAGTGATATGTGCCCGTCCAAATGCCTAACAGCTACTCTCTCATTGGTTCTCCCTCTTCCCTTTCATCCTCTGCCAAATTGGCAACCTGTGTGAACCAGGAGGTTAAATGGGCTGTCTCTCCAAGTTGGGAGGTTGATAGTAAAGCAGATGGAAAGTCAAACCGGAGCACCAGGAGAGGGACTATTCATTGAGTTTTAGAAACTTTTCGTATTCACAGTGTGTCCGTTCTCTAGGTTTCCCGTACATGTTATAACTGTAGTAATATTCCCTTCAACCTGGAGAGTTGGGACCCATGGAATGGGTGCCATGCATTATTGCTTTAAAGGGTCTGCATTTGCTCACCCAATCTCACCAATCCTCTCAGTCACAAGTGTCCAGCCTTATGCCACATCCAGCTGTCATTGTAGATAGGGTAATTCCAGGTTTCATCAGAGACCCTGAAGGAATTTTAAAGAATTTCCCAGTTTTTTTGTTTTGTTTTTGAAATTCCTTTTTATAGTGGGTTTGAGCTGATTCTCGCTGCCATGTTTATGCCAGTCTTGACACACTTGATTCCCTTACGGAGACATATCAATACATAGGTTTTAAGATTCTTACTAGTCAGATATATTCCTCTGCGGGAAATATGGGGTTTTGAGTCCCTTTCACTGAGGAAGGTGTAGGTCTTGTCTATTCAATAGTTGGTTTTTGGAACGGTACCTGTGCTTATATCAAGCTCTGGTTTTATGCATCACCCCACCTCTCCTTCCCCCTTAAGCAGGCATAAGAGTGTTTTCTAAATATGAGACACTGTTCTCTTTCCTAACTCAGTTCAAGTGTAGCCATGTTTACAGGATCTTCATAAGTGATATCTTATGATAAGTTTCTTTTTCTGTGTGACTTATTTCACTTAGAATCATCGTACCTGAATCCACCCATTTTGCTGCTACTGGTCCTATGACATTGACTTCATGGCTGAGGGATATTCCATCGTACGTATGTACCACAATTTTTTGAACCATTTTTATATTTCCTGGGATATTTATGGTGTACCCAAGTTGAGGTCCTTGTAAGCAGTGCAGCCCTAAATTTTGGGGTGGCTCTGTCTTATTGATTTTCAGTTTTCCCAAGGTATATTCCCTAGACTGGAAGTGCCCTTGGCTCTGTAGCTCTGTTCTTTACTTGTTTTAGGGAACACAATGAACTCCTCCAGAGAGGCAGTTGGCAATTTACATCCCGCCCATCAGCATAACAAGGCTCCTTGTTCTCCAGGGCCTGTCTTGCCTTTCTGGTTTTTACACAATTTGTGGATGTCCCTTTTGACCAGTGGGAAGTGATGCTTCTTTGTAGTGCAGATTTGCATTGCCCGCTTGCTTGCTTCTCCAAAAAGGGCGTATGCGTTTTCTCCTGAATATATTCAGGAGAAAACGCATACGCCCCTTTTGGCCAAGTGCATCATTGTCGAAGTTGTGCCCCTCTTCCTGTGCTTTGAAGGCGATTCCAATGTACCTCTTGAAATCTGTTTCCTGCTATTCTGCCTCGCTTTCAATTCCGCCTCGTTGCCTTCCCTCAACAGATTTTTGGACGATAGTTGTCCTTTATTACTCGGCCAGTTTGGGAATTGCTGTGCCCCTGAGCTCCATTTTTCAACTCGTTTTTTGTGAGCAGACCGCAAGTCCAAAATTTTTGTTCAGGACCTATACTGGTTCCCGGTGGGGGGCTGAGACTTTGGTTAATTCTTCTTCCTGCCAGGAAATTACAGTGATATGTGCCCGTCCAAATGCCTAACAGCTACTCTCTCATTGGTTCTCCCTCTTCCCTTTCATCCTCTGCCAAATTGGCAACCTGTGCGAACCAGGAGGTTAAAGGGGCTGTCTCTCCAAGTTGGGAGGTTGATAGTAAAGCAGATGGAAAGTCAAACCGGAGCACCAGGAGAGGGACAATTAGTTGAGTTTTAGAAACCTTTCGTATTCACAGTGTGTCCGTTCTCTAGGTTTCCCGTACATGTTATAACTGTAGTAATATTCCCTTCAACCTGGAGAGTTGGGACCCATGGAATGGGTGCCAGGCATTTGTGCTTTAAAGGGTCTGCATTTGCTCACCCAATCTCACCAATCGTCTCAGTCCCAAGTGTCCCTCGTTATGCCACATCCAGCTGTCATTGTAGATAGGGTCATTCCAGGTTTCATCAGAGACCCTGAAGGAATTGTAAAGAATTTCACAGTTTTTTTGTTTTGTTTTTGAAATTCCTTTTTATAGTGGGTTTGAGCTGATTCTCGCTGCCATGTTTATGCCAGTCTAGACACACTTGATTCCCTTACGGAGACATATCAATACATAGTTTTTAAGATTCTTACTAGTCAGATATATTCCTCTGCGGGAAATATGGGGTTTTGAGTCCCTTTCACTGAGGAAGGTGTAGGTCTTGTCTATTCCATAGTTGGTTTTTGGAACGGTACCTGTGCTTATATCAAACTCTGGTTTTATGCATCACCCCACCTCTCCTTCCCCCTTAAGCAGGCATAAGAGTGTTTTCTAAATGTGAGACACTGTTCTCTTTCCTAACTCAGTTCAAGTGTAGCCATGTTTACAGGATCTTCATAAGTGCTATCTTATGATAAGTTTCTTTTTCTGTGTGACTTATTTCACTTTGGATCATCGTACCGGAATCCACCCATTTTGCTGCTACTGGTCTTATGACATTGATTTCATGGCTGAGGGATATTCCATCGTACGTAAGTACCACAATTTTCTGAACCATTTTTATATGTCCTGGGATATTTAAGGTGTACCCAAGTTGAGGTCCTTGTAAGCAGTGCAGCCCTAAATTTTGGGGTGGCTCTGTCTTATTAATTTTCAGTTTTCCCAAGTTATATTCCCTAGACTTGAAGTGCCCTTGGCTCTGTAGCTCTGTTGTTTACTTGTTTTAGGTAACACAATGCACTACTCCAGAGAGGCAGGTGGCAATTTACATCCCGCCCATCAGCATAACAAGGCTCCCTGTTCTCCAGGGCCTGTCTTGCCTTTCTGGTTTTTACACATTTTGTGGATGTCCCTTTTGACCAATGGGAAGTGATACTTCTTTGTAGTCCAGATTTGCATTGCCTGCTTGCTTGCTTGGCCAACAAGGGCGTATGCCTTTTCTCCTGAATATATTCAGGAGACAAGGCATACACCCTTTTTGGCCAAGTGCATCATTGTCGAAGTTGTGCCCCTCTTCCTGTGCTTTAAAGGCGATTCCAACGTACCTCTTGAAATCTGTTTCCTGCTATTCTGCCTCGCTTTCAAGTCCGCCTCGTTGCCTTCCCTCAACAGATTTTTGGATGATAGTTGTCCTTTATTACTCGGCCAGTTTGTGAATTGCTGTGCCCCTGAGCTCCATTTTTCAACTCGTTTTTGGTGAGCTGACCTCAAGTCCAAAATTTTGATTCAGCACCTATATTGGTTCCCAGTGGGTGGCTGAGACTTTGGTTAATTATTCTTCCTGCCGGGAAATTAGAGTGATATGTGCCCGTCCAAATGCCTAACAGCTACTCTCTCATTGGTTCTCCCTCTTCCCTTTCATCCTCTGCCAAATTGGCAACCTGTGTGAACCAGGAGGTTAAATGGGCTGTCTCTCCAAGTTGGGAGGTTGATAGTAAAGCAGATGGAAAGTCAAACCGGAGCACCAGGAGAGGGACTATTCATTGAGTTTTAGAAACTTTTCGTATTCACAGTGTGTCCGTTCTCTAGGTTTCCCGTACATGTTATAACTGTAGTAATATTCCCTTCAACCTGGAGAGTTGGGACCCATGGAATGGGTGCCATGCATTATTGCTTTAAAGGGTCTGCATTTGCTCACCCAATCTCACCAATCCTCTCAGTCACAAGTGTCCAGCCTTATGCCACATCCAGCTGTCATTGTAGATAGGGTAATTCCAGGTTTCATCAGAGACCCTGAAGGAATTTTAAAGAATTTCCCAGTTTTTTTGTTTTGTTTTTGAAATTCCTTTTTATAGTGGGTTTGAGCTGATTCTCGCTGCCATGTTTATGCCAGTCTTGACACACTTGATTCCCTTACGGAGACATATCAATACATAGGTTTTAAGATTCTTACTAGTCAGATATATTCCTCTGCGGGAAATATGGGGTTTTGAGTCCCTTTCACTGAGGAAGGTGTAGGTCTTGTCTATTCAATAGTTGGTTTTTGGAACGGTACCTGTGCTTATATCAAGCTCTGGTTTTATGCATCACCCCACCTCTCCTTCCCCCTTAAGCAGGCATAAGAGTGTTTTCTAAATATGAGACACTGTTCTCTTTCCTAACTCAGTTCAAGTGTAGCCATGTTTACAGGATCTTCATAAGTGATATCTTATGATAAGTTTCTTTTTCTGTGTGACTTATTTCACTTAGAATCATCGTACCTGAATCCACCCATTTTGCTGCTACTGGTCCTATGACATTGACTTCATGGCTGAGGGATATTCCATCGTACGTATGTACCACAATTTTTTGAACCATTTTTATATTTCCTGGGATATTTATGGTGTACCCAAGTTGAGGTCCTTGTAAGCAGTGCAGCCCTAAATTTTGGGGTGGCTCTGTCTTATTGATTTTCAGTTTTCCCAAGGTATATTCCCTAGACTGGAAGTGCCCTTGGCTCTGTAGCTCTGTTCTTTACTTGTTTTAGGGAACACAATGAACTCCTCCAGAGAGGCAGTTGGCAATTTACATCCCGCCCATCAGCATAACAAGGCTCCTTGTTCTCCAGGGCCTGTCTTGCCTTTCTGGTTTTTACACAATTTGTGGATGTCCCTTTTGACCAGTGGGAAGTGATGCTTCTTTGTAGTGCAGATTTGCATTGCCCGCTTGCTTGCTTCTCCAAAAAGGGCGTATGCGTTTTCTCCTGAATATATTCAGGAGAAAACGCATACGCCCCTTTTGGCCAAGTGCATCATTGTCGAAGTTGTGCCCCTCTTCCTGTGCTTTGAAGGCGATTCCAATGTACCTCTTGAAATCTGTTTCCTGCTATTCTGCCTCGCTTTCAATTCCGCCTCGTTGCCTTCCCTCAACAGATTTTTGGACGATAGTTGTCCTTTATTACTCGGCCAGTTTGGGAATTGCTGTGCCCCTGAGCTCCATTTTTCAACTCGTTTTTTGTGAGCAGACCGCAAGTCCAAAATTTTTGTTCAGGACCTATACTGGTTCCCGGTGGGGGGCTGAGACTTTGGTTAATTCTTCTTCCTGCCAGGAAATTACAGTGATATGTGCCCGTCCAAATGCCTAACAGCTACTCTCTCATTGGTTCTCCCTCTTCCCTTTCATCCTCTGCCAAATTGGCAACCTGTGCGAACCAGGAGGTTAAAGGGGCTGTCTCTCCAAGTTGGGAGGTTGATAGTAAAGCAGATGTAAAGTCAAACCGGAGCACCAGGAGAGGGACAATTAGTTGAGTTTTAGAAACCTTTCGTATTCACAGTGTGTCCGTTCTCTAGGTTTCCCGTACATGTTATAACTGTAGTAATATTCCCTTCAACCTGGAGAGTTGGGACCCATGGAATGGGTGCCAGGCATTTGTGCTTTAAAGGGTCTGCATTTGCTCACCCAATCTCACCAATCGTCTCAGTCCCAAGTGTCCCTCGTTATGCCACATCCAGCTGTCATTGTAGATAGGGTCATTCCAGGTTTCATCAGAGACCCTGAAGGAATTGTAAAGAATTTCACAGTTTTTTTGTTTTGTTTTTGAAATTCCTTTTTATAGTGGGTTTGAGCTGATTCTCGCTGCCATGTTTATGCCAGTCTAGACACACTTGATTCCCTTACGGAGACATATCAATACATAGGTTTTAAGATTCTTACTAGTCAGATATATTCCTCTGCGGGAAATATGGGGTTTTGAGTCCCTTTCACTGAGGAAGGTGTAGGTCTTGTCTATTCCATAGTTGGTTTTTGGAACGGTACCTGTGCTTATATCAAACTCTGGTTTTATGCATCACCCCACCTCTCCTTCCCACTTAAGCAGGCATAAGAGTGTTTTCTAAATGTGAGACACTGTTCTCTTTCCTAACTCAGTTCAAGTGTAGCCATGTTTACAGGATCTTCATAAGTGATATCTTATGATAAGTTTCTTTTTCTGTGTGACTTATTTCACTTTGGATCATCGTACCAGAATCCACCCATTTTGCTGCTACTGGTCTTATGACATTGATTTCATGGCTGAGGGATATTCCATCGTACGTAAGTACCACAATTTTTTGAACCATTTTTATATTTCCTGGGATATTTAAGGTGTACCCAAGTTGAGGTCCTTGTAAGCAGTGCAGCCCTAAATTTTGGGGTGGCTCTGTCTTATTGATTTTCAGTTTTCCCAAGGTATATTCCCTAGACTGGAAGTGCCCTTGGCTCTGTAGCTCTGTTGATTACTTGTTTTAGGGAACACAATGCACTCCTCCAGAGAGGCAGTTGGCAATTTACATCCCTTATCAGCATAACAAGGCTACCTGTTCTCCAGGGCCTGTCTTGCCTTTCTGGTTTTTACACATTTTGTGGATGTCCCTTTTGACCGGTGGGAAGTGATACTTCTTTGTAGTTCAGATTTGCATTGCCGGCTTTCTTGCTTGGCCAAATAGGGCGTATGCATTTTCTCCTGAATATATTCAGGAGAAAACGCATACGCCCTTTTTGGCCAAGTGCATCATTGTCGGAATTGTGCCCCTCTTCCTGTGCTTTAAAGGCGATTCCAACGTACCTCTTGAAATCTGTTTCCTGCTATTCTGCCTCGCTTTCAAGTCCGCCTCGTTGCCTTCCCTCAACAGAATTTTGGAAGATAGCTGTCCTTTATTACTCGGCCAGTTTGTGAATTGCTGTGCCCCTGAGCTCCATTTTTCAACTCGTTTTTGGTGAGCTGACCGCAAGTCCAAAATTTTGGTTCAGGACCTATACTGGTTCCCGGTGGGTGGCTGAGACCTTGGTTAATTCTTCTTCCTGCCGGGAAATTACAGTGATATATGCCCGTCCAAATGCCTAACAGCTACTCTCTCATTGGTTCTCCCTCTTCCCTTTCATCCTCTGCCAAATTGGCAACGTGTGCGAACCAGGAGGTTAAAGGGGCTGTCTGTCCAAGTTGGGAGGTTGATAGTAAAGCAGATGGAAAGTCAAACCGGAGCACCAGGAGAGGGACAATTCGTTGAGTTTTAGAAACCTTTCGTATTCACAGTGTGTCCGTTCTCTATGTTTCCCATACATGTTACAGCTGTAGTAATATTCCCTTCAACCTGGAGAGTTGGGACCCATGGAATGTGTGCCAGGCATTGGTGCTTTAAAGGGTCTGCATTTGCTCACCCAATCTCACCAATCCTCTCAGTCCCAAGTGTCCAGCCTTATGCCACATCCAGCTGTCGTTGTAGATAGGGTCATTCCAGGTTTCATCAGAGACCCTGAAGGAATTGTAAAGAATTTCCCAGTTTTTTCGTTTTGTTTATGAAATTCCTTTTTAGAGAGGGTTTGAGCTGATTCTCGCTGCCATGTTTATGCCAGTCTAGACACACTTGATTCCCTTATGGAGACATATCAATACATAGGTTTTAAGATTCTTACTAGTGAGATATATTCCTCTGCGGGAAATACGGGGTTTTGAGTCCCTTTCACTGAGGAAGGTGTAGGTCTTGTCTATTCAATAGATGGTTTTTGGAACGGTACCTGTGCTTATTTCAAACTCTGGTTTTATGCATCACCCCACCTCTCCTTCCCCCTTACGCAGGCATAAGAGTGTTTTCCAAAGGTGACACTCTGTTCTCTTTCCTAACTGAGTTCAAGTGTAGCCATGTTTACAGGATCTTTATAAGTGATATTTTAATATAAGTTTCTTTTTCTGTGTGACTTATTTCACTTAGAAGCATCATACCTCAATCCACTCATTTTGCTGCTACTGGTCTTATGCCATTGATTGCATGGCTGAGGGATATTCCATCGTACGGAAGTACCACAATTTTTTGAACCATTTTTATATTTCCTGGGATATTTAAGGTGTACAGAAGTTGAGGTTTTTCTAAGCAGTGCAGCCCTAAATTTTGGGGTGTATCTGTCTTATTGATTTTCAGATTTCCCAAGGTATATTCCCTAGACTGGAAGTGCCCTTGGCTCTGTAGCTCTGTTGTTTACTTGTTTTAGGGAACACAATGCACTCCTCCAGAGAGGCAGGTGGCAATTTACATCCCGCCAATCAGCATAACAAGACTCCCTGTTCTCCAGGGCCTGTTTTGCCTTTCTGGTTTTTACACATTTTGTGGATGTCCCTTTTAGACCTGTGGAAAGTGATACTTCTTTGTAGTGCAGATTTTCATTGCCCGCCTGCTTGCTTGGCCAAAAGGGCGTATGCGTTTTCTCCTGAATATATTCATGAGAAAACACATACGCTCCATTTGGCCAAGTGCATCATTTTTGAAATTTTGACCCTCTTTCTGTGCTTCAAACGCGATTCCTACGTACCTCTTGAAATCTCTTTCCTGCTATTCTGCCTCGCTTTCATGTCTGCCTCGTTGCCTTCCCTCACCAGATTTTTGGACGATAGTTGTCCTTTATTACTCGGCCAGTTTGTGAATTGTTGTGCCCCTGAGCTCCATTATTCTACTCGTTTTTTGTGAGTTGACCGCAAGTCCAAAATTTTGGTTCAGGACCTATACTGGTTTCCGATGGGGCGCTGAGACTTTGGTTAATTCTTCTTCCTGCTGGGAAATTAGATTCACATTTGCCCGTCCAAATGCCTAACAGCTACTCTCTCATTGGTTCTCCCTCTTCACTTTCATCCTCAGCCAAACTGGCATCCTGTTCGAACCAGTAGGTTAAAGGGGCTGTCTCTCCAAGTTGGGAGATTGATAGTAAAGCAGTTTGAAAGTCAAATGGGAGCACCAGGAGAGGGACTATTCGTTGAGTTTTAGAAACCTTTCGTATTCACAGTGTGTCCATGCTCTAGGTTTCCCGTACATGTTATAGCTGTAGTAATATTCCCTTGAACCTGGAGAGTTGGGACCCATGGAATGGGTGCCACGAATTATTGCTTTAAAGGGTCCGCATTTGCTCACCCAATCTCACCAATCCTCTCAGTCCCAAGTGTCCAGACTTATGCCACATCCAGCTGTCATTGTAGATAGGGTAATTCCAGGTTTCATCAGAGACCATGAAGGAATTGTGAAGAATTTCCATTTTAGTTTTGCTTAGTTTTTGTAATTCCTTTTTATAGTGGGTTTGAGCTGATTACGCTGCCATGTTTATGCCAGTCTAGACAGACTTGATTCGCTACGGAGAGATATCAATACATAGGTTTTAAGATTCTTACTAGTCAGATATATTCCTTTGTGGGAAATATGGGGTTTTGAGTCCCTTTCACTGAGGAATGTGTAGTTCTTGTCTATTCCTTAGTTGGTTTTTGGAACGGTACCTGTGCTTATATCAAACTCTGGTTTTATGCATCACCCCACCTCTCCTTCCCCCTTAAGCAGCCATAAGAGTGTTTTCTAAATGTGCGAATCTGTTCTCTTTCCTAACTGAGTTCAAGTGTAGGCATGTTTACAGGATCTTCATAAGTGATATCTTATGATAAGTTTCTTTTTCTGTGTGACTTATTTCACTTAGAATCATCGTACCTGAATCCACCCATTTTGCTGCTACTGGTCTTATGACATTGATTTCATGGCTGAGGGATATTCCATCTTATGGAAGTACCACAATGTTTTGAACCATTTTTATATTTCCTGGCATATTTAAGGTGTACCCAAGTTGAGGTCCTTGTAAGCAGTGCAGCCCTAAATTTTGGGGTGGCTCTGTCTTATTGATTTTCAGTTTTCCCATGGTATATTCCTTAGAGTGGAAGTGCCCTTGGCTCTGTAGCTCTGTTGTTTACTTGTTTTAGGGAACACAGTGCACTCCTCCAGAGAGGCAGTTGGCAATTTACATCCCGCCCATCAGCATAACAAAGCTCCCTGTTCTCCAGGGCCTGTCTTGCCTTTCTGGATTTTACACACTTTTTCCATGCCCCTTTGACCGGTTAGAAGTGATACTTCTTTGTAGTGCAGATTTGCATTTCACGCTTGCTTGCTTGGCCAAAAAGGGCGTATGTGTTTTCTCCTGAATATATTCAGGAGAAAACGCATACGCCCTTTTTGCCCAAGTGCACCATTGTTGAAGTTGTGCACCTCATCCTGTGCTTTAAATGAGATTCCAACGTACCTCTTGAAATCTGTTTCTTGCTATTCTGCCTAGCTTTCAAGTCCACCTCGTTGCCTTCCCTCAACAGATTTTTGGACGATAGTTGTCATTTATTACTCTGTCAGTTTGTGAACTGCTGTGCCCCTGAGTTCCATTATTCAACTCGTTTTTTGTGAGCTGACCGCAAGTCCAAAAGTTTGGTTCAAGACCTACACTGGTTCCCGGTGGGTGGCTGAGGCTTTGGTTAATCCTTCCTCCTGCCGGGATATTAGAGTGACATGTGCCCGTCCAAATGCCTAAGAGCTACTCTCTCATTAGTTCTCCCTCTTCCCTTTCATCCTCTGCCAAATTGGCAACCTGTGCGAACCAGGAGGTTAAAGGGGCTGTCTCTCCAAGTTGGGAGGTTGATAGTAAAGCAGATGGAAAGTCAAACCCGAGCACCAGGAGAGGGACTATTCGTTGAGTTTTAGAAACCTTTCGTATTCACAGTGTGTCCGTTCTCTAGGTTTCCCGTACATGTTATAGCTGTAGGAATATTCCCTTTAACCTGCAGAGTTGGGACCCATGGAATGGGTGCCACGAATTATTGCTTTAAAGGGTCTGCATTTGCTCACCCAATCTCACCAATCCTCTCAGTCCCAAGTGTCCAGCCTTATGCCACATCCAGCTGTCGTTGTACATAGGGTCATTCCAGGTTTCATCAGAGACCCTGAAGGAATTGTAAAGAATTTCCAATTTTTTTTGTTTTGTTTTTGATATTCCTTTTTATAGTGGGTTTGAGCTGATTCTCGCTGCCATGTTTATGCCAGTCTTGACACACTTGATTCCCTTATGGAGACATATCAATACATAGGTTTTAAGATTCTTACTAGTCAGATATATTCCTCTGCAGGAAAGTTGGGATTTTGAGTCCCTTTCACTGAGGAAGGTGTAGGTCTTGTCTATTCCATAGTTGGTTTTTGGAACGGTACCTGTGCTTATATCAAACTCTGGTTTTATGCATCACCCCACCTCTCCTTCCCCCTTAAGCAGGCATAAGAGTGTTTTCTAAATGTGAGACACTGTTCTCTTTCCTAACTCAGTTCAAGTGTAGCCATGTTTACAGGATCTTCATAAGTGATATCTTATGATAAGTTTCTATTTCTGTGTGACTTATTTCACTTAGAATCATCGTACCTGAATCCACCCATTTTGCTGCGACTGGTCTTATGACATTGTTTTCATGGCTGAGGGATATTCCATCGTACGTAAGTACCACAATTTTTTGAACCATTTTTATATTTCCTGGGATATTTAAGGTGTACCCAAGTTGAGGTCCTTGTAAGCAGTGCAGCCCTAAATTTTGGGGTGGCTCTGTCTTATTGATTTTCAGTTTTCCCAAGGTATATTCCCTAGACTGGAAGTGCCCTTGGCTCTGTAGCTCTGTTGATTACTTGTTTTAGGGAACACAATGCACTCCTCCAGAGAGGCAGTTGGCAATTTACATCCCTTATCAGCATAACAAGGCTACCTGTTCTCCAGGGCCTGTCTTGCCTTTCTGGTTTTTACACATTTTTGTGGATGTCCCTTTTGACCGGTGGGAAGTGTTACTTCTTTGTAGTTCATATTTGCATTGCCGGCTTTCTTGCTTGGCCAAATAGGGCGTATGCATTTTCTCCTGAATATATTCAGGAGAAAACGAATACGCCCTTTTTGGCCAAGTGCATCATTGTCGAAATTGTGCCCCTCTTCCTGTGCTTTAAAGGCGATTCCAACGTACCTCTTGAAATCTGTTTCCTGCTATTCTGCCTCGCTTTCAAGTCCGCCTCGTTGCCTTCCCTCAACAGAATTTTGGAAGATAGCTGTCCTTTATTACTCGGCCAGTTTGTGAATTGCTGTGCCCCTGAGCTCCATTTTTCAACTCGTTTTTGGTGAGCTGACCGCAAGTCCAAAATTTTGGTTCAGGACCTATACTGGTTCCCGGTGGGTGGCTGAGACCTTGGTTAATTCTTCTTCCTGCCGGGAAATTACAGTGATATATGCCCGTCCAAATGCCTAACAGCTACTCTCTCATTGGTTCTCCCTCTTCCCTTTCATCCTCTGCCAAATTGGCAACGTGTGCCAACCAGGAGGTTAAAGGGGCTGTCTGTCCAAGTTGGGAGGTTGATAGTAAAGCAGATGGAAAGTCAAACCGGAGCACCAGGAGAGGGACAATTCGTTGAGTTTTAGAAACCTTTCGTATTCACAGTGTGTCCGTTCTCTATGTTTCCCATACATGTTACAGCTGTAGTAATATTCCCTTCAACCTGGAGAGTTGGGACCCATGGAATGTGTGCCAGGCATTGGTGCTTTAAAGGGTCTGCATTTGCTCACCCAATCTCACCAATCCTCTCAGTCCCAAGTGTCCAGCCTTATGCCACATCCAGCTGTCGTTGTAGATAGGGTCATTCCAGGTTTCATCAGAGACCCTGAAGGAATTGTAAAGAATTTCCCAGTTTTTTCGTTTTGTTTATGAAATTCCTTTTTAGAGAGGGTTTGAGCTGATTCTCGCTGCCATGTTTATGCCAGTCTAGACACACTTGATTCCCTTATGGAGACATATCAATACATAGGTTTTAAGATTCTTACTAGTGAGATATATTCCTCTGCGGGAAATACGGGGTTTTGAGTCCCTTTCACTGAGGAAGGTGTAGGTCTTGTCTATTCAATAGATGGTTTTTGGAACGGTACCTGTGCTTATTTCAAACTCTGGTTTTATGCATCACCCCACCTCTCCTTCCCCCTTACGCAGGCATAAGAGTGTTTTCCAAAGGTGACACTCTGTTCTCTTTCCTAACTGAGTTCAAGTGTAGCCATGTTTACAGGATCTTTATAAGTGATATTTTAATATAAGTTTCTTTTTCTGTGTGACTTATTTCACTTAGAAGCATCATACCTCAATCCACTCATTTTGCTGCTACTGGTCTTATGCCATTGATTGCATGGCTGAGGGATATTCCATCGTACGGAAGTACCACAATTTTTTGAACCATTTTTATATTTCCTGGGATATTTAAGGTGTACAGAAGTTGAGGTTTTTCTAAGCAGTGCAGCCCTAAATTTTGGGGTGTATCTGTCTTATTGATTTTCAGATTTCCCAAGGTATATTCCCTAGACTGGAAGTGCCCTTGGCTCTGTAGCTCTGTTGTTTACTTGTTTTAGGGAACACAATGCACTCCTCCAGAGAGGCAGGTGGCAATTTACATCCCGCCAATCAGCATAACAAGACTCCCTGTTCTCCAGGGCCTGTTTTGCCTTTCTGGTTTTTACACATTTTGTGGATGTCCCTTTTAGACCTGTGGAAAGTGATACTTCTTTGTAGTGCAGATTTTCATTGCCCGCCTGCTTGCTTGGCCAAAAGGGCGTATGCGTTTTCTCCTGAATATATTCATGAGAAAACACATACGCTCCATTTGGCCAAGTGCATCATTTTTGAAATTTTGACCCTCTTTCTGTGCTTCAAACGCGATTCCTACGTACCTCTTGAAATCTCTTTCCTGCTATTCTGCCTCGCTTTCATGTCTGCCTCGTTGCCTTCCCTCACCAGATTTTTGGACGATAGTTGTCCTTTATTACTCGGCCAGTTTGTGAATTGTTGTGCCCCTGAGCTCCATTATTCTACTCGTTTTTTGTGAGTTGACCGCAAGTCCAAAATTTTGGTTCAGGACCTATACTGGTTTCCGATGGGGCGCTGAGACTTTGGTTAATTCTTCTTCCTGCTGGGAAATTAGATTCACATTTGCCCGTCCAAATGCCTAACAGCTACTCTCTCATTGGTTCTCCCTCTTCACTTTCATCCTCAGCCAAACTGGCATCCTGTTCGAACCAGTAGGTTAAAGGGGCTGTCTCTCCAAGTTGGGAGATTGATAGTAAAGCAGTTTGAAAGTCAAATGGGAGCACCAGGAGAGGGACTATTCGTTGAGTTTTAGAAACCTTTCGTATTCACAGTGTGTCCATGCTCTAGGTTTCCCGTACATGTTATAGCTGTAGTAATATTCCCTTGAACCTGGAGAGTTGGGACCCATGGAATGGGTGCCACGAATTATTGCTTTAAAGGGTCCGCATTTGCTCACCCAATCTCACCAATCCTCTCAGTCCCAAGTGTCCAGACTTATGCCACATCCAGCTGTCATTGTAGATAGGGTAATTCCAGGTTTCATCAGAGACCATGAAGGAATTGTGAAGAATTTCCATTTTAGTTTTGCTTAGTTTTTGTAATTCCTTTTTATAGTGGGTTTGAGCTGATTACGCTGCCATGTTTATGCCAGTCTAGACAGACTTGATTCGCTACGGAGAGATATCAATACATAGGTTTTAAGATTCTTACTAGTCAGATATATTCCTTTGTGGGAAATATGGGGTTTTGAGTCCCTTTCACTGAGGAATGTGTAGTTCTTGTCTATTCCTTAGTTGGTTTTTGGAACGGTACCTGTGCTTATATCAAACTCTGGTTTTATGCATCACCCCACCTCTCCTTCCCCCTTAAGCAGCCATAAGAGTGTTTTCTAAATGTGCGAATCTGTTCTCTTTCCTAACTGAGTTCAAGTGTAGGCATGTTTACAGGATCTTCATAAGTGATATCTTATGATAAGTTTCTTTTTCTGTGTGACTTATTTCACTTAGAATCATCGTACCTGAATCCACCCATTTTGCTGCTACTGGTCTTATGACATTGACTCCATGGCTGAGGGATATTCCATCGTACGTAAGTACCACAATTTTTTGAACCATTTTTATATTTCCTGGGATATTTAAGGTGTGACCAAGTTGAGGTCCTTGTAAGCAGTTCAGCCCTAAATTTTGTGGTGGCTCTGTCTTATTGATTTTCATTTTTCCCAAGGTATATTCCCTAGACTGGAAGTGCCCTTGGCTCTGTAGCTCTGTTGTTTACTTGTTTTAGGGAACACAATGCACTCCTCCAGAGAGGCAGTTGGCAATTTACATCAGGCCCATCAGCATAACAAGGCTCCTTGTTCTCCAGGGCCTGTCTTGCCTTTCTGTTTTTTACACAATTTGTGGATGTCCCTTTTGACCAGTGGGAAGTGATGCTTCTTTGTAGTGCAGATTTGCATTGCCCGCTTGCTTGCTTCTCCAAAAAGGGCGTATGCGTTTTCTCCGGAATATATTCAGGAGAAAACGCATACGCCCCTTTTGGCCAAGTGCATCATTGTCGAAGTTGTGCCCCTCTTCCTGTGCTTTGAAGGCGATTCCAACGTACCTCTTGAAATCTGTTTCCTGCTATTCTGCCTCGCTTTCAATTCCGCCTCGTTGCCTTCCATCAACAGATTTTTAGACGATAGTTGTCCTTTATTACTCGGCCAGTTTGGGAATTGCTGTGCCCCTGAGCTCCATTTTTCAACTCGTTTTTTGTGAGCAGACCGCAAGTCCAAAATTTTGGTTCAGGACCTATACTGGTTCCCGGTGGGGGGCTGAGACTTTGGTTAATTCTTCTTCCTGCCAGGAAATTACAGTGATATGTGCCCGTCCAAATGCCTAACAGCTACTCTCTCATTGGTTCTCCCTCTTCCCTTTCATCCTCTGCCAAATTGGCAACCTGTGCGAACCAGGAGGTTAAAGGGGCTGTCTCTCCAAGTTGGGAGGTTGATAGTAAAGCAGATGGAAAGTCAAACCGGAGCACCAGGAGAGGGACTATTAGTTGAGTTTTAGAAACCTTTCGTATTCACAGTGTGTCCGTTCTCTAGGTTTCCCGTACATGTTATAGCTGTAGTAATATTCCCTTCAACCTGGAGAGTTGGGACCCATGGAATGGGTGCCAGGTATTTGTGCTTTAAAGGGTCTGCTTTTGCTCACCCAATCTCACCAATCCTCTCAGTCCCAAGTGTCCCTCGTTATGCCACATCCAGCTGTCATTGTAGATAGGGTCATTCCAGGTTTCATCAGAGACCCTGAAGGAATTGTAAAGAATTTCCCAGTTTTTTGTTTTGTTTTTGAAACTCCTTTTTATACTGGGTTTGAGCTGATTCTCGCTGCCATATTTATGCCAGTCTAGACACACTTGATTCCAAGACGGAGACATATCAATACATAGGTTTTAAGATTCTTACTAGTCAGATATATTCCTCTGCGCGAAATATGGGATTTTGAGTCCCTTTCACTGAGGAAGGTGTAGGTCTTGTCTATTCCATGGTTGGTTTTTAGAACAGTACCTGTGCTTATATTAATCTCTGGTTTTATGCAGCACCCCACCTCTCCTTCCCACTTAAGCAGGCATAAGAGTGTTTTCTAAATGTGAGACACTGTTCTCTTTCCTAACTCAGTTCAAGTGTAGCCATGTTTACAGGATCTTCATAAGTGATATCTTATGATAAGTTTCTTTTTCTGTGTGACTTATTTCACTTTGGATCATCGTACCGGAATCCACCCATTTTGCTACTACTGGTCTTATGACATTGATTTCATGGCTGAGGGATATTCCATCGTACGTAAGTACCACAATTTTCTGAACCATTTTTATATTTCCTGGGATATTTAAGGTGTACCCAAGTTGAGGTCCTTGTAAGCAGTGCAGCCCTAAATTTTGGGGTGTATCTGTCTTATTGATTTTCAGATTTCCCAAGGTATATTCCCTAGACTGGAAGTGCCCTTGGCTCTGTAGCTCTGTTGTTTACTTGTTTTAGGGAACACAATGCACTCCTCCAGAGAGGCAGGTGGCAATTTACATCCCGCCAATCAGCATAACAAAACTCCCTGTTCTCCAGGGCCTGTTTTGCCTTTCTGGTTTTTACACATTTTGTGGATGTCCCTTTTAGACCTGTGGAAAGTGATACTTCTTTGTAGTGCAGATTTTCATTGCCCGCCTGCTTGCTTGGCCAAAAAGGGCGTATGCGTTTTCTCCTGAATATATTCATGAGAAAACACATACGCTCCATTTGGCCAAGTGCATCATTTTTGAAATTTTGACCCTCTTTCTGTGCTTCAAACGCGATTCCTATGTACCTCTTGAAATCTGTTTCCTGCTATTCTGCCTCGCTTTCATGTCTGCCTCGTTGCCTTCCCTCACCAGATTTTTGGACGATAGTTGTCCTTTATTACTCGGCCAGATTGTGAATTGCTGTGCCCCTGAGCTCCATTATTCTATTCGTTTTTTGTGAGCTGACCGCAAGTCCAAAATTTTGGTTCAGGACCTATACTGGTTTCCGATGGGGCGCTGAGACTTTGGTTAATTCTTCTTCCTGCTGGGAAATTAGATTCACATTTGCCCGTCCAAATGCCTAACAGCTACTCTCTCATTGGTTCTCCCTCTTCACTTTCATCCTCAGCCAAACTGGCATCCTGTTCGAAGCAGTAGGTTAAAGGGGCTGTCTCTCCAAGTTGGGAGATTGATAGTAAAGCAGTTGGAAAGTCAAATGGGAGCACCAGGAGAGGGACTATTCGTTGAGTTTTAGAAACCTTTCGTATTCACAGTGTGTCCATGCTCTAGGTTTCCCGTACATGTTATAGCTGTAGTAATATTCCCTTGAACCTGGAGAGTTGGGACCCATGGAATGGGTGCCACGAATTATTGCTTTAAAGGGTCTGCATTTGCTCACCCAATCTCACCAATCCTCTCAGTCCCAAGTGTCCAGACTTATGCCACATCCAGCTGTCATTGTAGATAGGGTAATTCCAGGTTTCATCAGAGACCATGAAGGAATTGTGAAGAATTTCCATTTTAGTTTTGCTTAGTTTTTGTAATTCCTTTTTATAGTGGGTTTGAGCTGATTACGCTGCCATGTTTATGCCAGTCTAGACAGACTTGATTCGCTACGGAGAGATATCAATACATAGGTTTTAAGATTCTTACTAGTCAGATATATTCCTCTGCAGGAAAGTTGGGATTTTGAGTCCCTTTCACTGAGGAAGGTGTAGGTCTTGTCTATTCCATTGTTGGTTTTTGGAACGGTACCTGTGCTTATATCAAACTCTGGTTTTATGCATCACCCCACCTCTCCTTCCCCCTTAAGCAGGCATAAGAGTGTTTTCTAAATGTGAGACACTGTTCTCTTTCCTAACTCAGTTCAAGTGTAGCCATGTTTACAGGATCTTCATAAGTGATATCTTATGATAAGTTTCTATTTCTGTGTGAATTATTTCACTTAGAATCATCGTACCTGAATCCACCCATTTTGCTGCGACTGGTCTTATGACATTGATTTCATGGCTGAGGGATATTCCATCGTACGTAAGTACCACAATTTTTTGAACCATTTTTATATTTCCTGGGATATTTAAAGTGTACCCAAGTTGAGGTCCTTGTAAGCAGTGCAGCCCTAAATTTTGGGGTGGCTCTGGCTTATTGATTTTCAGTTTTCCCAAGGTATATTCCCTAGACTGGAAGTGCCCTTGGCTCTCTAGCTCTGTTCTTTACTTGTTTTAGGGAACACAATGCACTGCTCCAGAGAGGCAGTTGGCAAGTTACATCCCCCCCATCAGCATAACAAGGCTCCCTGTTCTCCAGGGCCTGTCTTGCCTTTCTGGTTTTTACACATCTTGTGGATGTCCCTTTTGACCGGTGGGAAGTGATACTTCTTTGTAGTGCAGATTTGCATTGCCCGCTTGCTTGCTTGGCCAAAAAGGGCGTATGCGTTTTCTCCTGAATATATTCAGGAGAAAACGCATACGCCCTTTTTGGCCAAGTGCATCATTGTCGAAGTTGTGCCCCTCTTCCTGTGCTTTAAAGGCGATTCCAACGTACCTCTTGAAATCTGTTTCCTGCTATTCTGCCTCACTTTCAAGTCCGCCTCGTTGCCTTCCCTCAACAGATTTTTGGACGATAGTTGTCCTTTATTACTCGGCCAGTTTGTGAATTGCTGTGCCCCTGAGCTCCATTTTTCAACTCGTTTTTTGTGAGCTGACCGCATTCCAAAATTTTGGTTCAGGAGCTATACTGGTTCCCAGTGAGTGGCTGAGACTTTGCTTAATTCTTCTTCCTGCCGGGAAATTAGAGTGATATGTGCCTGTCCAAATGCCTAACAGCTACTCTCTCATTGGTTCTCCCTCTTCCCTTTCATCCTCTGCCAAATTGGCAACCTGTGCGAACCAGGAGGTTAAAGGGGCTGTCTCTCCAAGTTGGGAGGTTGATAGTAAAGCAGATGGAAAGTCAAACCGGAGCACCAGGACAGGGACTGTTAGGTGAGTTTTAGAAACCTTTCGTATTCACAGTGTGTCCGTTCTCTAGGTTTCCCGTACATGTTATAGCTGTAGTAATATTCCCTTCAACCTGGAGAGTTGGGACCCATGGAATGAGTGCCAGGCATTTGTGCTTTAAAGGGTCTGCATTTGCTCACCCAATCTCACCAATCCTCTCAGTCCCAAGTGTCCAGCCTTATGCCACATCCAGCTGTGGTTGTACATAGGGTCATTCCAGGTTTCATCAGAGACCCTGAAGGAATTGTAAAGAATTTCCCAGTTTTTTTGTTTTGTTTTTGTAATTCCTTTTTATAGTGGGTTTGAGCTGATTCTCGCTGCCATGTTTATGCCAGTCTAGACACACTTGATTCCCTTATGGAGACATATCAATACATAGTTTTTAAGATTCTTACTAGTCAGATATATTCCTCTGCGGGAAATATGGAGTTTTGAGTCCCTTTCACTGAGGAAGGTGTAGGTCTTGTCTATTCCATAGTTGGTTTTTGGAACGGTACCTGTGCTTATATCAAACTCTGGTTTTATGCATCACCCCACCTCTCCTTCCCCCTTAAGCAGGCATAAGAGTGTTTTCTAAATGTGAGACACTGTTCTCTTTCCTAACTCAGTTCAAGTGTAGCCATGTTTACAGGATCTTCATAAGTGATATCTTATGATAAGTTTCTTTTTCTGTGTGACTTATTTCACTTTGGATCATCGTACCGGAATCCACCCATTTTGCTGCTACTGGTCTTATGACATTGATTTCATGGCTGAGGAATATTCCATCGTACGTAAGTACCACAATTTTCTGAACCATTTTTATATGTCCTGGGATATTTAAGGTGTACCCAAGTTGAGGTCCTTGTAAGCAGTGCAGCCCTAAATTTTGGGGTGGCTCTGTCTTATTAATTTTCAGTTTTCCCAAGTTATATTCCCTAGACTTGAAGTGCCCTTGGCTCTGTAGCTCTGTTGTTTACTTGTTTTAGGTAACACAATGCACTACTCCAGAGAGGCAGGTGGCAATTTACATCCCGCCCATCAGCATAACAAGGCTCCCTGTTCTCCAGGGCCTGTCTTGCCTTTCTGGTTTTTACACATTTTGTGGATGTCCCTTTTGACCGATGGGAAGTGATACTTCTTTGTAGTCCAGATTTGCATTGCCTGCTTGCTTGCTTGGCCAACAAGGGCGTATGCCTTTTCTCCTGAATATATTCAGGAGACAAGGCATACACCCTTTTTGCCCAAGTGCATCATTGTCGAAGTTGTGCCCCTCTTCCTGTGCTTTAAAGGCGATTCCAACGTACCTCTTGAAATCTGTTTCCTGCTATTCTGCCTCGCTTTCAAGTCCGCCTCGTTGCCTTCCCTCAACAGATTTTTGGATGATAGTTGTCCTTTATTACTCGGCCAGTTTGTGAATTGCTGTGCCCCTGAGCTCCATTTTTCAACTCGTTTTTGGTGAGCTGACCTCAAGTCCAAAATTTTGATTCAGCACCTATATTGGTTCCCAGTGGGTGGCTGAGACTTTGGTTAATTATTCTTCCTGCCGGGAAATTAGAGTGATATGTGCCCGTCCAAATGCCTAACAGCTACTCTCTCATTGGTTCTCCCTCTTCCCTTTCATCCTCTGCCAAATTGGCAACCTGTGTGAACCAGGAGGTTAAATGGGCTGTCTCTCCAAGTTGGGAGGTTGATAGTAAAGCAGATGGAAAGTCAAACCGGAGCACCAGGAGAGGGACTATTCATTGAGTTTTAGAAACTTTTCGTATTCACAGTGTGTCCGTTCTCTAGGTTTCCCGTACATGTTATAACTGTAGTAATATTCCCTTCAACCTGGAGAGTTGGGACCCATGGAATGGGTGCCATGCATTATTGCTTTAAAGGGTCTGCATTTGCTCACCCAATCTCACCAATCCTCTCAGTCACAAGTGTCCAGCCTTATGCCACATCCAGCTGTCATTGTAGATAGGGTAATTCCAGGTTTCATCAGAGACCCTGAAGGAATTTTAAAGAATTTCCCAGTTTTTTTGTTTTGTTTTTGAAATTCCTTTTTATAGTGGGTTTGAGCTGATTCTCGCTGCCATGTTTATGCCAGTCTTGACACACTTGATTCCCTTACGGAGACATATCAATACATAGGTTTTAAGATTCTTACTAGTCAGATATATTCCTCTGCGGGAAATATGGGGTTTTGAGTCCCTTTCACTGAGGAAGGTGTAGGTCTTGTCTATTCAATAGTTGGTTTTTGGAACGGTACCTGTGCTTATATCAAGCTCTGGTTTTATGCATCACCCCACCTCTCCTTCCCCCTTAAGCAGGCATAAGAGTGTTTTCTAAATATGAGACACTGTTCTCTTTCCTAACTCAGTTCAAGTGTAGCCATGTTTACAGGATCTTCATAAGTGATATCTTATGATAAGTTTCTTTTTCTGTGTGACTTATTTCACTTAGAATCATCGTACCTGAATCCACCCATTTTGCTGCTACTGGTCCTATGACATTGACTTCATGGCTGAGGGATATTCCATCGTACGTATGTACCACAATTTTTTGAACCATTTTTATATTTCCTGGGATATTTATGGTGTACCCAAGTTGAGGTCCTTGTAAGCAGTGCAGCCCTAAATTTTGGGGTGGCTCTGTCTTATTGATTTTCAGTTTTCCCAAGGTATATTCCCTAGACTGGAAGTGCCCTTGGCTCTGTAGCTCTGTTCTTTACTTGTTTTAGGGAACACAATGAACTCCTCCAGAGAGGCAGTTGGCAATTTACATCCCGCCCATCAGCATAACAAGGCTCCTTGTTCTCCAGGGCCTGTCTTGCCTTTCTGGTTTTTACACAATTTGTGGATGTCCCTTTTGACCAGTGGGAAGTGATGCTTCTTTGTAGTGCAGATTTGCATTGCCCGCTTGCTTGCTTCTCCAAAAAGGGCGTATGCGTTTTCTCCTGAATATATTCAGGAGAAAACGCATACGCCCCTTTTGGCCAAGTGCATCATTGTCGAAGTTGTGCCCCTCTTCCTGTGCTTTGAAGGCGATTCCAATGTACCTCTTGAAATCTGTTTCCTGCTATTCTGCCTCGCTTTCAATTCCGCCTCGTTGCCTTCCCTCAACAGATTTTTGGACGATAGTTGTCCTTTATTACTCGGCCAGTTTGGGAATTGCTGTGCCCCTGAGCTCCATTTTTCAACTCGTTTTTTGTGAGCAGACCGCAAGTCCAAAATTTTTGTTCAGGACCTATACTGGTTCCCGGTGGGGGGCTGAGACTTTGGTTAATTCTTCTTCCTGCCAGGAAATTACAGTGATATGTGCCCGTCCAAATGCCTAACAGCTACTCTCTCATTGGTTCTCCCTCTTCCCTTTCATCCTCTGCCAAATTGGCAACCTGTGCGAACCAGGAGGTTAAAGGGGCTGTCTCTCCAAGTTGGGAGGTTGATAGTAAAGCAGATGGAAAGTCAAACCGGAGCACCAGGAGAGGGACAATTAGTTGAGTTTTAGAAACCTTTCGTATTCACAGTGTGTCCGTTCTCTAGGTTTCCCGTACATGTTATAACTGTAGTAATATTCCCTTCAACCTGGAGAGTTGGGACCCATGGAATGGGTGCCAGGCATTTGTGCTTTAAAGGGTCTGCATTTGCTCACCCAATCTCACCAATCGTCTCAGTCCCAAGTGTCCCTCGTTATGCCACATCCAGCTGTCATTGTAGATAGGGTCATTCCAGGTTTCATCAGAGACCCTGAAGGAATTGTAAAGAATTTCACAGTTTTTTTGTTTTGTTTTTGAAATTCCTTTTTATAGTGGGTTTGAGCTGATTCTCGCTGCCATGTTTATGCCAGTCTAGACACACTTGATTCCCTTACGGAGACATATCAATACATAGGTTTTAAGATTCTTACTAGTCAGATATATTCCTCTGCGGGAAATATGGGGTTTTGAGTCCCTTTCACTGAGGAAGGTGTAGGTCTTGTCTATTCCATAGTTGGTTTTTGGAACGGTACCTGTGCTTATATCAAACTCTGGTTTTATGCATCACCCCACCTCTCCTTCCCACTTAAGCAGGCATAAGAGTGTTTTCTAAATGTGAGACACTGTTCTCTTTCCTAACTCAGTTCAAGTGTAGCCATGTTTACAGGATCTTCATAAGTGATATCTTATGATGTTTCTTTTTCTGTGTGACTTATTTCACTTTGGATCATCGTACCAGAATCCACCCATTTTGCTGCTACTGGTCTTATGACATTGATTTCATGGCTGAGGGATATTCCATCGTACGTAAGTACCACAATTTTTTGAACCATTTTTATATTTCCTGGGATATTTAAGGTGTACCCAAGTTGAGGTCCTTGTAAGCAGTGCAGCCCTAAATTTTGGGGTGGCTCTGTCTTATTGATTTTCAGTTTTCCCAAGGTATATTCCCTAGACTGGAAGTGCCCTTGGCTCTGTAGCTCTGTTGATTACTTGTTTTAGGGAACACAATGCACTCCTCCAGAGAGGCAGTTGGCAATTTACATCCCTTATCAGCATAACAAGGCTACCTGTTCTCCAGGGCCTGTCTTGCCTTTCTGGTTTTTACACATTTTTTGGATGTCCCTTTTGACCGGTGGGAAGTGTTACTTCTTTGTAGTTCAGATTTGCATTGCCGGCTTTCTTGCTTGGCCAAATAGGGCGTATGCATTTTCTCCTGAATATATTCAGGAGAAAACGCATACGCCCTTTTTGGCCAAGTGCATCATTGTCGGAATTGTGCCCCTCTTCCTGTGCTTTAAAGGCGATTCCAACGTACCTCTTGAAATCTGTTTCCTGCTATTCTGCCTCGCTTTCAAGTCCGCCTCGTTGCCTTCCCTCAACAGAATTTTGGAAGATAGCTGTCCTTTATTACTCGGCCAGTTTGTGAATTGCTGTGCCCCTGAGCTCCATTTTTCAACTCGTTTTTGGTGAGCTGACCGCAAGTCCAAAATTTTGGTTCAGGACCTATACTGGTTCCCGGTGGGTGGCTGAGACCTTGGTTAATTCTTCTTCCTGCCGGGAAATTACAGTGATATATGCCCGTCCAAATGCCTAACAGCTACTCTCTCATTGGTTCTCCCTCTTCCCTTTCATCCTCTGCCAAATTGGCAACGTGTGCGAACCAGGAGGTTAAAGGGGCTGTCTGTCCAAGTTGGGAGGTTGATAGTAAAGCAGATGGAAAGTCAAACCGGAGCACCAGGAGAGGGACAATTCGTTGAGTTTTAGAAACCTTTCGTATTCACAGTGTGTCCGTTCTCTATGTTTCCCATACATGTTACAGCTGTAGTAATATTCCCTTCAACCTGGAGAGTTGGGACCCATGGAATGTGTGCCAGGCATTGGTGCTTTAAAGGGTCTGCATTTGCTCACCCAATCTCACCAATCCTCTCAGTCCCAAGTGTCCAGCCTTATGCCACATCCAGCTGTCGTTGTAGATAGGGTCATTCCAGGTTTCATCAGAGACCCTGAAGGAATTGTAAAGAATTTCCCAGTTTTTTCGTTTTGTTTATGAAATTCCTTTTTAGAGAGGGTTTGAGCTGATTCTCGCTGCCATGTTTATGCCAGTCTAGACACACTTGATTCCCTTATGGAGACATATCAATACATAGGTTTTAAGATTCTTACTAGTGAGATATATTCCTCTGCGGGAAATACGGGGTTTTGAGTCCCTTTCACTGAGGAAGGTGTAGGTCTTGTCTATTCAATAGATGGTTTTTGGAACGGTACCTGTGCTTATTTCAAACTCTGGTTTTATGCATCACCCCACCTCTCCTTCCCCCTTACGCAGGCATAAGAGTGTTTTCCAAAGGTGACACTCTGTTCTCTTTCCTAACTGAGTTCAAGTGTAGCCATGTTTACAGGATCTTTATAAGTGATATTTTAATATAAGTTTCTTTTTCTGTGTGACTTATTTCACTTAGAAGCATCATACCTCAATCCACTCATTTTGCTGCTACTGGTCTTATGCCATTGATTGCATGGCTGAGGGATATTCCATCGTACGGAAGTACCACAATTTTTTGAACCATTTTTATATTTCCTGGGATATTTAAGGTGTACAGAAGTTGAGGTTTTTCTAAGCAGTGCAGCCCTAAATTTTGGGGTGTATCTGTCTTATTGATTTTCAGATTTCCCAAGGTATATTCCCTAGACTGGAAGTGCCCTTGGCTCTGTAGCTCTGTTGTTTACTTATTTTAGGGAACACAATGCACTCCTCCAGAGAGGCAGGTGGCAATTTACATCCCGCCAATCAGCATAACAAGACTCCCTGTTCTCCAGGGCCTGTTTTGCCTTTCTGGTTTTTACACATTTTGTGGATGTCCCTTTTAGACCTGTGGAAAGTGATACTTCTTTGTAGTGCAGATTTTCATTGCCCGCCTGCTTGCTTGGCCAAAAGGGCGTATGCGTTTTCTCCTGAATATATTCATGAGAAAACACATACGCTCCATTTGGCCAAGTGCATCATTTTTGAAATTTTGACCCTCTTTCTGTGCTTCAAACGCGATTCCTACGTACCTCTTGAAATCTCTTTCCTGCTATTCTGCCTCGCTTTCATGTCTGCCTCGTTGCCTTCCCTCACCAGATTTTTGGACGATAGTTGTCCTTTATTACTCGGCCAGTTTGTGAATTGTTGTGCCCCTGAGCTCCATTATTCTACTCGTTTTTTGTGAGTTGACCGCAAGTCCAAAATTTTGGTTCAGGACCTATACTGGTTTCCGATGGGGCGCTGAGACTTTGGTTAATTCTTCTTCCTGCTGGGAAATTAGATTCACATTTGCCCGTCCAAATGCCTAACAGCTACTCTCTCATTGGTTCTCCCTCTTCACTTTCATCCTCAGCCAAACTGGCATCCTGTTCGAACCAGTAGGTTAAAGGGGCTGTCTCTCCAAGTTGGGAGATTGATAGTAAAGCAGTTTGAAAGTCAAATGGGAGCACCAGGAGAGGGACTATTCGTTGAGTTTTAGAAACCTTTCGTATTCACAGTGTGTCCATGCTCTAGGTTTCCCGTACATGTTATAGCTGTAGTAATATTCCCTTGAACCTGGAGAGTTGGGACCCATGGAATGGGTGCCACGAATTATTGCTTTAAAGGGTCCGCATTTGCTCACCCAATCTCACCAATCCTCTCAGTCCCAAGTGTCCAGACTTATGCCACATCCAGCTGTCATTGTAGATAGGGTAATTCCAGGTTTCATCAGAGACCATGAAGGAATTGTGAAGAATTTCCATTTTAGTTTTGCTTAGTTTTTGTAATTCCTTTTTATAGTGGGTTTGAGCTGATTACGCTGCCATGTTTATGCCAGTCTAGACAGACTTGATTCGCTACGGAGAGATATCAATACATAGGTTTTAAGATTCTTACTAGTCAGATATATTCCTTTGTGGGAAATATGGGGTTTTGAGTCCCTTTCACTGAGGAATGTGTAGTTCTTGTCTATTCCTTAGTTGGTTTTTGGAACGGTACCTGTGCTTATATCAAACTCTGGTTTTATGCATCACCCCACCTCTCCTTCCCCCTTAAGCAGCCATAAGAGTGTTTTCTAAATGTGCGAATCTGTTCTCTTTCCTAACTGAGTTCAAGTGTAGGCATGTTTACAGGATCTTCATAAGTGATATCTTATGATAAGTTTCTTTTTCTGTGTGACTTATTTCACTTAGAATCATTGTACCTGAATCCACCCATTTTGCTGCTACTGGTCTTATGACATTGATTTCATGGCTGAGGGATATTCCATCTTATGGAAGTACCACAATGTTTTGAACCATTTTTATATTTCCTGGGATATTTAAGGTGTACCCAAGTTGAGGTCCTTGTAAGCAGTGCAGCCCTAAATTTTGGGGTGGCTCTGTCTTATTGATTTTCAGTTTTCCCATGGTATATTCCTTAGAGTGGAAGTGCCCTTGGCTCTGTAGCTCTGTTGTTTACTTGTTTTAGGGAACACAGTGCACTCCTCCAGAGAGGCAGTTGGCAATTTACATCCCGCCCATCAGCATAACAAAGCTCCCTGTTCTCCAGGGCCTGTCTTGCCTTTCTGGATTTTACACACTTTGTCCATGCCCCTTTGACCGGTTAGAAGTGATACTTCTTTGTAGTGCAGATTTGCATTTCACGCTTGCTTGCTTGGCCAAAAAGGGCGTATGTGTTTTCTCCTGAATATATTCAGGAGAAAACGCATACGCCCTTTTTGCCCAAGTGCACCATTGTTGAAGTTGTGCACCTCATCCTGTGCTTTAAATGAGATTCCAACGTACCTCTTGAAATCTGTTTCTTGCTATTCTGCCTAGCTTTCAAGTCCACCTCGTTGCCTTCCCTCAACAGATTTTTGGACGATAGTTGTCATTTATTACTCTGTCAGTTTGTGAACTGCTGTGCCCCTGAGTTCCATTATTCAACTCGTTTTTTGTGAGCTGACCGCAAGTCCAAAAGTTTGGTTCAAGACCTACACTGGTTCCCGGTGGGTGGCTGAGGCTTTGGTTAATCCTTCCTCCTGCCGGGATATTAGAGTGACATGTGCCCGTCCAAATGCCTAAGAGCTACTCTCTCATTAGTTCTCCCTCTTCCCTTTCATCCTCTGCCAAATTGGCAACCTGTGCGAACCAGGAGGTTAAAGGGGCTGTCTCTCCAAGTTGGGAGGTTGATAGTAAAGCAGATGGAAAGTCAAACCCGAGCACCAGGAGAGGGACTATTCGTTGAGTTTTAGAAACCTTTCGTATTCACAGTGTGTCCGTTCTCTAGGTTTCCCGTACATGTTATAGCTGTAGGAATATTCCCTTTAACCTGCAGAGTTGGGACCCATGGAATGGGTGCCACGAATTATTGCTTTAAAGGGTCTGCATTTGCTCACCCAATCTCACCAATCCTCTCAGTCCCAAGTGTCCAGCCTTATGCCACATCCAGCTGTCGTTGTACATAGGGTCATTCCAGGTTTCATCAGAGACCCTGAAGGAATTGTAAAGAATTTCCAATTTTTTTTGTTTTGTTTTTGATATTCCTTTTTATAGTGGGTTTGAGCTGATTCTCGCTGCCATGTTTATGCCAGTCTTGACACACTTGATTCCCTTATGGAGACATATCAATACATAGGTTTTAAGATTCTTACTAGTCAGATATATTCCTCTGCAGGAAAGTTGGGATTTTGAGTCCCTTTCACTGAGGAAGGTGTAGGTCTTGTCTATTCCATAGTTGGTTTTTGGAACGGTACCTGTGCTTATATCAAACTCTGGTTTTATGCATCACCCCACCTCTCCTTCCCCCTTAAGCAGGCATAAGAGTGTTTTCTAAATGTGAGACACTGTTCTCTTTCCTAACTCAGTTCAAGTGTAGCCATGTTTACAGGATCTTCATAAGTGATATCTTATGATAAGTTTCTATTTCTGTGTGACTTATTTCACTTAGAATCATCGTACCTGAATCCACCCATTTTGCTGCGACTGGTCTTATGACATTGTTTTCATGGCTGAGGGATATTCCATCGTACGTAAGTACCACAATTTTTTGAACCATTTTTATATTTCCTGGGATATTTAAGGTGTACCCAAGTTGAGGTCCTTGTAAGCAGTGCAGCCCTAAATTTTGGGGTGGCTCTGTCTTATTGATTTTCAGTTTTCCCAAGGTATATTCCCTAGACTGGAAGTGCCCTTGGCTCTGTAGCTCTGTTGATTACTTGTTTTAGGGAACACAATGCACTCCTCCAGAGAGGCAGTTGGCAATTTACATCCCTTATCAGCATAACAAGGCTACCTGTTCTCCAGGGCCTGTCTTGCCTTTCTGGTTTTTACACATTTTTGTGGATGTCCCTTTTGACCGGTGGGAAGTGTTACTTCTTTGTAGTTCATATTTGCATTGCCGGCTTTCTTGCTTGGCCAAATAGGGCGTATGCATTTTCTCCTGAATATATTCAGGAGAAAACGAATACGCCCTTTTTGGCCAAGTGCATCATTGTCGAAATTGTGCCCCTCTTCCTGTGCTTTAAAGGCGATTCCAACGTACCTCTTGAAATCTGTTTCCTGCTATTCTGCCTCGCTTTCAAGTCCGCCTCGTTGCCTTCCCTCAACAGAATTTTGGAAGATAGCTGTCCTTTATTACTCGGCCAGTTTGTGAATTGCTGTGCCCCTGAGCTCCATTTTTCAACTCGTTTTTGGTGAGCTGACCGCAAGTCCAAAATTTTGGTTCAGGACCTATACTGGTTCCCGGTGGGTGGCTGAGACCTTGGTTAATTCTTCTTCCTGCCGGGAAATTACAGTGATATATGCCCGTCCAAATGCCTAACAGCTACTCTCTCATTGGTTCTCCCTCTTCCCTTTCATCCTCTGCCAAATTGGCAACGTGTGCCAACCAGGAGGTTAAAGGGGCTGTCTGTCCAAGTTGGGAGGTTGATAGTAAAGCAGATGGAAAGTCAAACCGGAGCACCAGGAGAGGGACAATTCGTTGAGTTTTAGAAACCTTTCGTATTCACAGTGTGTCCGTTCTCTATGTTTCCCATACATGTTACAGCTGTAGTAATATTCCCTTCAACCTGGAGAGTTGGGACCCATGGAATGTGTGCCAGGCATTGGTGCTTTAAAGGGTCTGCATTTGCTCACCCAATCTCACCAATCCTCTCAGTCCCAAGTGTCCAGCCTTATGCCACATCCAGCTGTCGTTGTAGATAGGGTCATTCCAGGTTTCATCAGAGACCCTGAAGGAATTGTAAAGAATTTCCCAGTTTTTTCGTTTTGTTTATGAAATTCCTTTTTAGAGAGGGTTTGAGCTGATTCTCGCTGCCATGTTTATGCCAGTCTAGACACACTTGATTCCCTTATGGAGACATATCAATACATAGGTTTTAAGATTCTTACTAGTGAGATATATTCCTCTGCGGGAAATACGGGGTTTTGAGTCCCTTTCACTGAGGAAGGTGTAGGTCTTGTCTATTCAATAGATGGTTTTTGGAACGGTACCTGTGCTTATTTCAAACTCTGGTTTTATGCATCACCCCACCTCTCCTTCCCCCTTACGCAGGCATAAGAGTGTTTTCCAAAGGTGACACTCTGTTCTCTTTCCTAACTGAGTTCAAGTGTAGCCATGTTTACAGGATCTTCATAAGTGATATTTTAATATAAGTTTCTTTTTCTGTGTGACTTATTTCACTTAGAAGCATCATACCTCAATCCACTCATTTTGCTGCTACTGGTCTTATGCCATTGATTGCATGGCTGAGGGATATTCCATCGTACGGAAGTACCACAATTTTTTGAACCATTTTTATATTTCCTGGGATATTTAAGGTGTACAGAAGTTGAGGTTTTTCTAAGCAGTGCAGCCCTAAATTTTGGGGTGTATCTGTCTTATTGATTTTCAGATTTCCCAAGGTATATTCCCTAGACTGGAAGTGCCCTTGGCTCTGTAGCTCTGTTGTTTACTTGTTTTAGGGAACACAATGCACTCCTCCAGAGAGGCAGGTGGCAATTTACATCCCGCCAATCAGCATAACAAGACTCCCTGTTCTCCAGGGCCTGTTTTCCCTTTCTGGTTTTTACACATTTTGTGGATGTCCCTTTTAGACCTGTGGAAAGTGATACTTCTTTGTAGTGCAGATTTTCATTGCCCGCCTGCTTGCTTGGCCAAAAGGGCGTATGCGTTTTCTCCTGAATATATTCATGAGAAAACACATACGCTCCATTTGGCCAAGTGCATCATTTTTGAAATTTTGACCCTCTTTCTGTGCTTCAAACGCGATTCCTACGTACCTCTTGAAATCTCTTTCCTGCTATTCTGCCTCGCTTTCATGTCTGCCTCGTTGCCTTCCCTCACCAGATTTTTGGACGATAGTTGTCCTTTATTACTCGGCCAGTTTGTGAATTGTTGTGCCCCTGAGCTCCATTATTCTACTCGTTTTTTGTGAGTTGACCGCAAGTCCAAAATTTTGGTTCAGGACCTATACTGGTTTCCGATGGGGCGCTGAGACTTTGGTTAATTCTTCTTCCTGCTGGGAAATTAGATTCACATTTGCCCGTCCAAATGCCTAACAGCTACTCTCTCATTGGTTCTCCCTCTTCACTTTCATCCTCAGCCAAACTGGCATCCTGTTCGAACCAGTAGGTTAAAGGGGCTGTCTCTCCAAGTTGGGAGATTGATAGTAAAGCAGTTTGAAAGTCAAATGGGAGCACCAGGAGAGGGACTATTCGTTGAGTTTTAGAAACCTTTCGTATTCACAGTGTGTCCATGCTCTAGGTTTCCCGTACATGTTATAGCTGTAGTAATATTCCCTTGAACCTGGAGAGTTGGGACCCATGGAATGGGTGCCACGAATTATTGCTTTAAAGGGTCCGCATTTGCTCACCCAATCTCACCAATCCTCTCAGTCCCAAGTGTCCAGACTTATGCCACATCCAGCTGTCATTGTAGATAGGGTAATTCCAGGTTTCATCAGAGACCATGAAGGAATTGTGAAGAATTTCCATTTTAGTTTTGCTTAGTTTTTGTAATTCCTTTTTATAGTGGGTTTGAGCTGATTACGCTGCCATGTTTATGCCAGTCTAGACAGACTTGATTCGCTACGGAGAGATATCAATACATAGGTTTTAAGATTCTTACTAGTCAGATATATTCCTTTGTGGGAAATATGGGGTTTTGAGTCCCTTTCACTGAGGAATGTGTAGTTCTTGTCTATTCCTTAGTTGGTTTTTGGAACGGTACCTGTGCTTATATCAAACTCTGGTTTTATGCATCACCCCACCTCTCCTTCCCCCTTAAGCAGCCATAAGAGTGTTTTCTAAATGTGCGAATCTGTTCTCTTTCCTAACTGAGTTCAAGTGTAGGCATGTTTACAGGATCTTCATAAGTGATATCTTATGATAAGTTTCTTTTTCTGTGTGACTTATTTCACTTAGAATCATCGTACCTGAATCCACCCATTTTGCTGCTACTGGTCTTATGACATTGACTCCATGGCTGAGGGATATTCCATCGTACGTAAGTACCACAATTTTTTGAACCATTTTTATATTTCCTGGGATATTTAATGTGTGACCAAGTTGAGGTCCTTGTAAGCAGTGCAGCCCTAAATTTTGTGGTGGCTCTGTCTTATTGATTTTCATTTTTCCCAAGGTATATTCCCTAGACTGGAAGTGCCCTTGGCTCTGTAGCTCTGTTGTTTACTTGTTTTAGGGAACACAATGCACTCCTCCAGAGAGGCAGTTGGCAATTTACATCAGGCCCATCAGCATAACAAGGCTCCTTGTTCTCCAGGGCCTGTCTTGCCTTTCTGTTTTTTACACAATTTGTGGATGTCCCTTTTGACCAGTGGGAAGTGATGCTTCTTTGTAGTGCAGATTTGCATTGCCCGCTTGCTTGCTTCTCCAAAAAGGGCGTATGCGTTTTCTCCGGAATATATTCAGGAGAAAACGCATACGCCCCTTTTGGCCAAGTGCATCATTGTCGAAGTTGTGCCCCTCTTCCTGTGCTTTGAAGGCGATTCCAACGTACCTCTTGAAATCTGTTTCCTGCTATTCTGCCTCGCTTTCAATTCCGCCTCGTTGCCTTCCATCAACAGATTTTTAGACGATAGTTGTCCTTTATTACTCGGCCAGTTTGGGAATTGCTGTGCCCCTGAGCTCCATTTTTCAACTCGTTTTTTGTGAGCAGACCGCAAGTCCAAAATTTTGGTTCAGGACCTATACTGGTTCCCGGTGGGGGGCTGAGACTTTGGTTAATTCTTCTTCCTGCCAGGAAATTACAGTGATATGTGCCCGTCCAAATGCCTAACAGCTACTCTCTCATTGGTTCTCCCTCTTCCCTTTCATCCTCTGCCAAATTGGCAACCTGTGCGAACCAGGAGGTTAAAGGGGCTGTCTCTCCAAGTTGGGAGGTTGATAGTAAAGCAGATGGAAAGTCAAACCGGAGCACCAGGAGAGGGACTATTAGTTGAGTTTTAGAAACCTTTCGTATTCACAGTGTGTCCGTTCTCTAGGTTTCCCGTACATGTTATAGCTGTAGTAATATTCCCTTCAACCTGGAGAGTTGGGACCCATGGAATGGGTGCCAGGTATTTGTGCTTTAAAGGGTCTGCTTTTGCTCACCCAATCTCACCAATCGTCTCAGTCCCAAGTGTCCCTCGTTATGCCACATCCAGCTGTCATTGTAGATAGGGTCATTCCAGGTTTCATCAGAGACCCTGAAGGAATTGTAAAGAATTTCCCAGTTTTTTGTTTTGTTTTTGAAACTCCTTTTTATACTGGGTTTGAGCTGATTCTCGCTGCCATATTTATGCCAGTCTAGACACACTTGATTCCAAGACGGAGACATATCAATACATAGGTTTTAAGATTCTTACTAGTCAGATATATTCCTCTGCGCGAAATATGGGATTTTGAGTCCCTTTCACTGAGGAAGGTGTAGGTCTTGTCTATTCCATGGTTGGTTTTTGGAACAGTACCTGTGCTTATATTAATCTCTGGTTTTATGCAGCACCCCACCTCTCCTTCCCACTTAAGCAGGCATAAGAGTGTTTTCTAAATGTGAGACACTGTTCTCTTTCCTAACTCAGTTCAAGTGTAGCCATGTTTACAGGATCTTCATAAGTGATATCTTATGATAAGTTTCTTTTTCTGTGTGACTTATTTCACTTTGGATCATCGTACCGGAATCCACCCATTTTGCTACTACTGGTCTTATGACATTGATTTCATGGCTGAGGGATATTCCATCGTACGTAAGTACCACAATTTTCTGAACCATTTTTATATTTCCTGGGATATTTAAGGTGTACCCAAGTTGAGGTCCTTGTAAGCAGTGCAGCCCTAAATTTTGGGGTGTATCTGTCTTATTGATTTTCAGATTTCCCAAGGTATATTCCCTAGACTGGAAGTGCCCTTGGCTCTGTAGCTCTGTTGTTTACTTGTTTTAGGGAACACAATGCACTCCTCCAGAGAGGCAGGTGGCAATTTACATCCCGCCAATCAGCATAACAAAACTCCCTGTTCTCCAGGGCCTGTTTTGCCTTTCTGGTTTTTACACATTTTGTGGATGTCCCTTTTAGACCTGTGGAAAGTGATACTTCTTTGTAGTGCAGATTTTCATTGCCCGCCTGCTTGCTTGGCCAAAAAGGGCGTATGCGTTTTCTCCTGAATATATTCATGAGAAAACACATACGCTCCATTTGGCCAAGTGCATCATTTTTGAAATTTTGACCCTCTTTCTGTGCTTCAAACGCGATTCCTATGTACCTCTTGAAATCTGTTTCCTGCTATTCTGCCTCGCTTTCATGTCTGCCTCGTTGCCTTCCCTCACCAGATTTTTGGACGATAGTTGTCCTTTATTACTCGGCCAGATTGTGAATTGCTGTGCCCCTGAGCTCCATTATTCTATTCGTTTTTTGTGAGCTGACCGCAAGTCCAAAATTTTGGTTCAGGACCTATACTGGTTTCCGATGGGGCGCTGAGACTTTGGTTAATTCTTCTTCCTGCTGGGAAATTAGATTCACATTTGCCCGTCCAAATGCCTAACAGCTACTCTCTCATTGGTTCTCCCTCTTCACTTTCATCCTCAGCCAAACTGGCATCCTGTTCGAAGCAGTAGGTTAAAGGGGCTGTCTCTCCAAGTTGGGAGATTGATAGTAAAGCAGTTGGAAAGTCAAATGGGAGCACCAGGAGAGGGACTATTCGTTGAGTTTTAGAAACCTTTCGTATTCACAGTGTGTCCATGCTCTAGGTTTCCCGTACATGTTATAGCTGTAGTAATATTCCCTTGAACCTGGAGAGTTGGGACCCATGGAATGGGTGCCACGAATTATTGCTTTAAAGGGTCTGCATTTGCTCACCCAATCTCACCAATCCTCTCAGTCCCAAGTGTCCAGACTTATGCCACATCCAGCTGTCATTGTAGATAGGGTAATTCCAGGTTTCATCAGAGACCATGAAGGAATTGTGAAGAATTTCCATTTTAGTTTTGCTTAGTTTTTGTAATTCCTTTTTATAGTGGGTTTGAGCTGATTACGCTGCCATGTTTATGCCAGTCTAGACAGACTTGATTCGCTACGGAGAGATATCAATACATAGGTTTTAAGATTCTTACTAGTCAGATATATTCCTCTGCAGGAAAGTTGGGATTTTGAGTCCCTTTCACTGAGGAAGGTGTAGGTCTTGTCTATTCCATTGTTGGTTTTTGGAACGGTACCTGTGCTTATATCAAACTCTGGTTTTATGCATCACCCCACCTCTCCTTCCCCCTTAAGCAGGCATAAGAGTGTTTTCTAAATGTGAGACACTGTTCTCTTTCCTAACTCAGTTCAAGTGTAGCCATGTTTACAGGATCTTCATAAGTGATATCTTATGATAAGTTTCTATTTCTGTGTGAATTATTTCACTTAGAATCATCGTACCTGAATCCACCCATTTTGCTGCGACTGGTCTTATGACATTGATTTCATGGCTGAGGGATATTCCATCGTACGTAAGTACCACAATTTTTTGAACCATTTTTATATTTCCTGGGATATTTAAAGTGTACCCAAGTTGAGGTCCTTGTAAGCAGTGCAGCCCTAAATTTTGGGGTGGCTCTGGCTTATTGATTTTCAGTTTTCCCAAGGTATATTCCCTAGACTGGAAGTGCCCTTGGCTCTCTAGCTCTGTTCTTTACTTGTTTTAGGGAACACAATGCACTGCTCCAGAGAGGCAGTTGGCAAGTTACATCCCCCCCATCAGCATAACAAGGCTCCCTGTTCTCCAGGGCCTGTCTTGCCTTTCTGGTTTTTACACATCTTGTGGATGTCCCTTTTGACCGGTGGGAAGTGATACTTCTTTGTAGTGCAGATTTGCATTGCCCGCTTGCTTGCTTGGCCAAAAAGGGCGTATGCGTTTTCTCCTGAATATATTCAGGAGAAAACGCATACGCCCTTTTTGGCCAAGTGCATCATTGTCGAAGTTGTGCCCCTCTTCCTGTGCTTTAAAGGCGATTCCAACGTACCTCTTGAAATCTGTTTCCTGCTATTCTGCCTCACTTTCAAGTCCGCCTCGTTGCCTTCCCTCAACAGATTTTTGGACGATAGTTGTCCTTTATTACTCGGCCAGTTTGTGAATTGCTGTGCCCCTGAGCTCCATTTTTCAACTCGTTTTTTGTGAGCTGACCGCATTCCAAAATTTTGGTTCAGGAGCTATACTGGTTCCCAGTGAGTGGCTGAGACTTTGCTTAATTCTTCTTCCTGCCGGGAAATTAGAGTGATATGTGCCTGTCCAAATGCCTAACAGCTACTCTCTCATTGGTTCTCCCTCTTCCCTTTCATCCTCTGCCAAATTGGCAACCTGTGCGAACCAGGAGGTTAAAGGGGCTGTCTCTCCAAGTTGGGAGGTTGATAGTAAAGCAGATGGAAAGTCAAACCGGAGCACCAGGACAGGGACTGTTAGGTGAGTTTTAGAAACCTTTCGTATTCACAGTGTGTCCGTTCTCTAGGTTTCCCGTACATGTTATAGCTGTAGTAATATTCCCTTCAACCTGGAGAGTTGGGACCCATGGAATGAGTGCCAGGCATTTGTGCTTTAAAGGGTCTGCATTTGCTCACCCAATCTCACCAATCCTCTCAGTCCCAAGTGTCCAGCCTTATGCCACATCCAGCTGTGGTTGTACATAGGGTCATTCCAGGTTTCATCAGAGACCCTGAAGGAATTGTAAAGAATTTCCCAGTTTTTTTGTTTTGTTTTTGTAATTCCTTTTTATAGTGGGTTTGAGCTGATTCTCGCTGCCATGTTTATGCCAGTCTAGACACACTTGATTCCCTTATGGAGACATATCAATACATAGTTTTTAAGATTCTTACTAGTCAGATATATTCCTCTGCGGGAAATATGGAGTTTTGAGTCCCTTTCACTGAGGAAGGTGTAGGTCTTGTCTATTCCATAGTTGGTTTTTGGAACGGTACCTGTGCTTATATCAAACTCTGGTTTTATGCATCACCCCACCTCTCCTTCCCCCTTAAGCAGGCATAAGAGTGTTTTCTAAATGTGAGACACTGTTCTCTTTCCTAACTCAGTTCAAGTGTAGCCATGTTTACAGGATCTTCATAAGTGATATCTTATGATAAGTTTCTTTTTCTGTGTGACTTATTTCACTTTGGATCATCGTACCGGAATCCACCCATTTTGCTGCTACTGGTCTTATGACATTGATTTCATGGCTGAGGAATATTCCATCGTACGTAAGTACCACAATTTTCTGAACCATTTTTATATGTCCTGGGATATTTAAGGTGTACCCAAGTTGAGGTCCTTGTAAGCAGTGCAGCCCTAAATTTTGGGGTGGCTCTGTCTTATTAATTTTCAGTTTTCCCAAGTTATATTCCCTAGACTTGAAGTGCCCTTGGCTCTGTAGCTCTGTTGTTTACTTGTTTTAGGTAACACAATGCACTACTCCAGAGAGGCAGGTGGCAATTTACATCCCGCCCATCAGCATAACAAGGCTCCCTGTTCTCCAGGGCCTGTCTTGCCTTTCTGGTTTTTACACATTTTGTGGATGTCCCTTTTGACCGATGGGAAGTGATACTTCTTTGTAGTCCAGATTTGCATTGCCTGCTTGCTTGCTTGGCCAACAAGGGCGTATGCCTTTTCTCCTGAATATATTCAGGAGACAAGGCATACACCCTTTTTGCCCAAGTGCATCATTGTCGAAGTTGTGCCCCTCTTCCTGTGCTTTAAAGGCGATTCCAACGTACCTCTTGAAATCTGTTTCCTGCTATTCTGCCTCGCTTTCAAGTCCGCCTCGTTGCCTTCCCTCAACAGATTTTTGGATGATAGTTGTCCTTTATTACTCGGCCAGTTTGTGAATTGCTGTGCCCCTGAGCTCCATTTTTCAACTCGTTTTTGGTGAGCTGACCTCAAGTCCAAAATTTTGATTCAGCACCTATATTGGTTCCCAGTGGGTGGCTGAGACTTTGGTTAATTATTCTTCCTGCCGGGAAATTAGAGTGATATGTGCCCGTCCAAATGCCTAACAGCTACTCTCTCATTGGTTCTCCCTCTTCCCTTTCATCCTCTGCCAAATTGGCAACCTGTGTGAACCAGGAGGTTAAATGGGCTGTCTCTCCAAGTTGGGAGGTTGATAGTAAAGCAGATGGAAAGTCAAACCGGAGCACCAGGAGAGGGACTATTCATTGAGTTTTAGAAACTTTTCGTATTCACAGTGTGTCCGTTCTCTAGGTTTCCCGTACATGTTATAACTGTAGTAATATTCCCTTCAACCTGGAGAGTTGGGACCCATGGAATGGGTGCCATGCATTATTGCTTTAAAGGGTCTGCATTTGCTCACCCAATCTCACCAATCCTCTCAGTCACAAGTGTCCAGCCTTATGCCACATCCAGCTGTCATTGTAGATAGGGTAATTCCAGGTTTCATCAGAGACCCTGAAGGAATTTTAAAGAATTTCCCAGTTTTTTTGTTTTGTTTTTGAAATTCCTTTTTATAGTGGGTTTGAGCTGATTCTCGCTGCCATGTTTATGCCAGTCTAGACACACTTGATTCCCTTACGGAGACATATCAATACATAGGTTTTAAGATTCTTACTAGTCAGATATATTCCTCTGCGGGAAATATGGGGTTTTGAGTCCCTTTCACTGAGGAAGGTGTAGGTCTTGTCTATTCAATAGTTGGTTTTTGGAACGGTACCTGTGCTTATATCAAGCTCTGGTTTTATGCATCACCCCACCTCTCCTTCCCCCTTAAGCAGGCATAAGAGTGTTTTCTAAATATGAGACACTGTTCTCTTTCCTAACTCAGTTCAAGTGTAGCCATGTTTACAGGATCTTCATAAGTGATATCTTATGATAAGTTTCTTTTTCTGTGTGACTTATTTCACTTAGAATCATCGTACCTGAATCCACCCATTTTGCTGCTACTGGTCCTATGACATTGACTTCATGGCTGAGGGATATTCCATCGTACGTATGTACCACAATTTTTTGAACCATTTTTATATTTCCTGGGATATTTATGGTGTACCCAAGTTGAGGTCCTTGTAAGCAGTGCAGCCCTAAATTTTGGGGTGGCTCTGTCTTATTGATTTTCAGATTTCCCAAGGTATATTCCCTAGACTGGAAGTGCCCTTGGCTCTGTAGCTCTGTTCTTTACTTGTTTTAGGGAACACAATGAACTCCTCCAGAGAGGCAGTTGGCAATTTACATCCCGCCCATCAGCATAACAAGGCTCCTTGTTCTCCAGGGCCTGTCTTGCCTTTCTGGTTTTTACACAATTTGTGGATGTCCCTTTTGACCAGTGGGAAGTGATGCTTCTTTGTAGTGCAGATTTGCATTGCCCGCTTGCTTGCTTCTCCAAAAAGGGCGTATGCGTTTTCTCCTGAATATATTCAGGAGAAAACGCATACGCCCCTTTTGGCCAAGTGCATCATTGTCGAAGTTGTGCCCCTCTTCCTGTGCTTTGAAGGCGATTCCAATGTACCTCTTGAAATCTGTTTCCTGCTATTCTGCCTCGCTTTCAATTCCGCCTCGTTGCCTTCCCTCAACAGATTTTTGGACGATAGTTGTCCTTTATTACTCGGCCAGTTTGGGAATTGCTGTGCCCCTGAGCTCCATTTTTCAACTCGTTTTTTGTGAGCAGACCGCAAGTCCAAAATTTTGGTTCAGGACCTATACTGGTTCCCGGTGGGGGGCTGAGACTTTGGTTAATTCTTCTTCCTGCCAGGAAATTACAGTGATATGTGCCCGTCCAAATGCCTAACAGCTACTCTCTCATTGGTTCTCCCTCTTCCCTTTCATCCTCTGCCAAATTGGCAACCTGTGCGAACCAGGAGGTTAAAGGGGCTGTCTCTCCAAGTTGGGAGGTTGATAGTAAAGCAGATGGAAAGTCAAACCGGAGCACCAGGAGAGGGACAATTAGTTGAGTTTTAGAAACCTTTCGTATTCACAGTGTGTCCGTTCTCTAGGTTTCCCGTACATGTTATAACTGTAGTAATATTCCCTTCAACCTGGAGAGTTGGGACCCATGGAATGGGTGCCAGGCATTTGTGCTTTAAAGGGTCTGCATTTGCTCACCCAATCTCACCAATCGTCTCAGTCCCAAGTGTCCCTCGTTATGCCACATCCAGCTGTCATTGTAGATAGGGTCATTCCAGGTTTCATCAGAGACCCTGAAGGAATTGTAAAGAATTTCACAGTTTTTTTGTTTTGTTTTTGAAATTCCTTTTTATAGTGGGTTTGAGCTGATTCTCGCTGCCATGTTTATGCCAGTCTAGACACACTTGATTCCCTTACGGAGACATATCAATACATAGGTTTTAAGATTCTTACTAGTCAGATATATTCCTCTGCGGGAAATATGGGGTTTTGAGTCCCTTTCACTGAGGAAGGTGTAGGTCTTGTCTATTCCATAGTTGGTTTTTGGAACGGTACCTGTGCTTATATCAAACTCTGGTTTTATGCATCACCCCACCTCTCCTTCCCACTTAAGCAGGCATAAGAGTGTTTTCTAAATGTGAGACACTGTTCTCTTTCCTAACTCAGTTCAAGTGTAGCCATGTTTACAGGATCTTCATAAGTGATATCTTATGATAAGTTTCTTTTTCTGTGTGACTTATTTCACTTTGGATCATCGTACCAGAATCCACCCATTTTGCTGCTACTGGTCTTATGACATTGATTTCATGGCTGAGGGATATTCCATCGTACGTAAGTACCACAATTTTTTGAACCATTTTTATATTTCCTGGGATATTTAAGGTGTACCCAAGTTGAGGTCCTTGTAAGCAGTGCAGCCCTAAATTTTGGGGTGGCTCTGTCTTATTGATTTTCAGTTTTCCCAAGGTATATTCCCTAGACTGGAAGTGCCCTTGGCTCTGTAGCTCTGTTGATTACTTGTTTTAGGGAACACAATGCACTCCTCCAGAGAGGCAGTTGGCAATTTACATCCCTTATCAGCATAACAAGGCTACCTGTTCTCCAGGGCCTGTCTTGCCTTTCTGGTTTTTACACATTTTTTGGATGTCCCTTTTGACCGGTGGGAAGTGTTACTTCTTTGTAGTTCAGATTTGCATTGCCGGCTTTCTTGCTTGGCCAAATAGGGCGTATGCATTTTCTCCTGAATATATTCAGGAGAAAACGCATACGCCCTTTTTGGCCAAGTGCATCATTGTCGGAATTGTGCCCCTCTTCCTGTGCTTTAAAGGCGATTCCAACGTACCTCTTGAAATCTGTTTCCTGCTATTCTGCCTCGCTTTCAAGTCCGCCTCGTTGCCTTCCCTCAACAGAATTTTGGAAGATAGCTGTCCTTTATTACTCGGCCAGTTTGTGAATTGCTGTGCCCCTGAGCTCCATTTTTCAACTCGTTTTTGGTGAGCTGACCGCAAGTCCAAAATTTTGGTTCAGGACCTATACTGGTTCCCGGTGGGTGGCTGAGACCTTGGTTAATTCTTCTTCCTGCCGGGAAATTACAGTGATATATGCCCGTCCAAATGCCTAACAGCTACTCTCTCATTGGTTCTCCCTCTTCCCTTTCATCCTCTGCCAAATTGGCAACGTGTGCGAACCAGGAGGTTAAAGGGGCTGTCTGTCCAAGTTGGGAGGTTGATAGTAAAGCAGATGGAAAGTCAAACCGGAGCACCAGGAGAGGGACAATTCGTTGAGTTTTAGAAACCTTTCGTATTCACAGTGTGTCCGTTCTCTATGTTTCCCATACATGTTACAGCTGTAGTAATATTCCCTTCAACCTGGAGAGTTGGGACCCATGGAATGTGTGCCAGGCATTGGTGCTTTAAAGGGTCTGCATTTGCTCACCCAATCTCACCAATCCTCTCAGTCCCAAGTGTCCAGCCTTATGCCACATCCAGCTGTCGTTGTAGATAGGGTCATTCCAGGTTTCATCAGAGACCCTGAAGGAATTGTAAAGAATTTCCCAGTTTTTTCGTTTTGTTTATGAAATTCCTTTTTAGAGAGGGTTTGAGCTGATTCTCGCTGCCATGTTTATGCCAGTCTAGACACACTTGATTCCCTTATGGAGACATATCAATACATAGGTTTTAAGATTCTTACTAGTGAGATATATTCCTCTGCGGGAAATACGGGGTTTTGAGTCCCTTTCACTGAGGAAGGTGTAGGTCTTGTCTATTCAATAGATGGTTTTTGGAACGGTACCTGTGCTTATTTCAAACTCTGGTTTTATGCATCACCCCACCTCTCCTTCCCCCTTACGCAGGCATAAGAGTGTTTTCCAAAGGTGACACTCTGTTCTCTTTCCTAACTGAGTTCAAGTGTAGCCATGTTTACAGGATCTTTATAAGTGATATTTTAATATAAGTTTCTTTTTCTGTGTGACTTATTTCACTTAGAAGCATCATACCTCAATCCACTCATTTTGCTGCTACTGGTCTTATGCCATTGATTGCATGGCTGAGGGATATTCCATCGTACGGAAGTACCACAATTTTTTGAACCATTTTTATATTTCCTGGGATATTTAAGGTGTACAGAAGTTGAGGTTTTTCTAAGCAGTGCAGCCCTAAATTTTGGGGTGTATCTGTCTTATTGATTTTCAGATTTCCCAAGGTATATTCCCTAGACTGGAAGTGCCCTTGGCTCTGTAGCTCTGTTGTTTACTTATTTTAGGGAACACAATGCACTCCTCCAGAGAGGCAGGTGGCAATTTACATCCCGCCAATCAGCATAACAAGACTCCCTGTTCTCCAGGGCCTGTTTTGCCTTTCTGGTTTTTACACATTTTGTGGATGTCCCTTTTAGACCTGTGGAAAGTGATACTTCTTTGTAGTGCAGATTTTCATTGCCCGCCTGCTTGCTTGGCCAAAAGGGCGTATGCGTTTTCTCCTGAATATATTCATGAGAAAACACATACGCTCCATTTGGCCAAGTGCATCATTTTTGAAATTTTGACCCTCTTTCTGTGCTTCAAACGCGATTCCTACGTACCTCTTGAAATCTCTTTCCTGCTATTCTGCCTCGCTTTCATGTCTGCCTCGTTGCCTTCCCTCACCAGATTTTTGGACGATAGTTGTCCTTTATTACTCGGCCAGTTTGTGAATTGTTGTGCCCCTGAGCTCCATTATTCTACTCGTTTTTTGTGAGTTGACCGCAAGTCCAAAATTTTGGTTCAGGACCTATACTGGTTTCCGATGGGGCGCTGAGACTTTGGTTAATTCTTCTTCCTGCTGGGAAATTAGATTCACATTTGCCCGTCCAAATGCCTAACAGCTACTCTCTCATTGGTTCTCCCTCTTCACTTTCATCCTCAGCCAAACTGGCATCCTGTTCGAACCAGTAGGTTAAAGGGGCTGTCTCTCCAAGTTGGGAGATTGATAGTAAAGCAGTTTGAAAGTCAAATGGGAGCACCAGGAGAGGGACTATTCGTTGAGTTTTAGAAACCTTTCGTATTCACAGTGTGTCCATGCTCTAGGTTTCCCGTACATGTTATAGCTGTAGTAATATTCCCTTGAACCTGGAGAGTTGGGACCCATGGAATGGGTGCCACGAATTATTGCTTTAAAGGGTCCGCATTTGCTCACCCAATCTCACCAATCCTCTCAGTCCCAAGTGTCCAGACTTATGCCACATCCAGCTGTCATTGTAGATAGGGTAATTCCAGGTTTCATCAGAGACCATGAAGGAATTGTGAAGAATTTCCATTTTAGTTTTGCTTAGTTTTTGTAATTCCTTTTTATAGTGGGTTTGAGCTGATTACGCTGCCATGTTTATGCCAGTCTAGACAGACTTGATTCGCTACGGAGAGATATCAATACATAGGTTTTAAGATTCTTACTAGTCAGATATATTCCTTTGTGGGAAATATGGGGTTTTGAGTCCCTTTCACTGAGGAATGTGTAGTTCTTGTCTATTCCTTAGTTGGTTTTTGGAACGGTACCTGTGCTTATATCAAACTCTGGTTTTATGCATCACCCCACCTCTCCTTCCCCCTTAAGCAGCCATAAGAGTGTTTTCTAAATGTGCGAATCTGTTCTCTTTCCTAACTGAGTTCAAGTGTAGGCATGTTTACAGGATCTTCATAAGTGATATCTTATGATAAGTTTCTTTTTCTGTGTGACTTATTTCACTTAGAATCATTGTACCTGAATCCACCCATTTTGCTGCTACTGGTCTTATGACATTGATTTCATGGCTGAGGGATATTCCATCTTATGGAAGTACCACAATGTTTTGAACCATTTTTATATTTCCTGGGATATTTAAGGTGTACCCAAGTTGAGGTCCTTGTAAGCAGTGCAGCCCTAAATTTTGGGGTGGCTCTGTCTTATTGATTTTCAGTTTTCCCATGGTATATTCCTTAGAGTGGAAGTGCCCTTGGCTCTGTAGCTCTGTTGTTTACTTGTTTTAGGGAACACAGTGCACTCCTCCAGAGAGGCAGTTGGCAATTTACATCCCGCCCATCAGCATAACAAAGCTCCCTGTTCTCCAGGGCCTGTCTTGCCTTTCTGGATTTTACACACTTTGTCCATGCCCCTTTGACCGGTTAGAAGTGATACTTCTTTGTAGTGCAGATTTGCATTTCACGCTTGCTTGCTTGGCCAAAAAGGGCGTATGTGTTTTCTCCTGAATATATTCAGGAGAAAACGCATACGCCCTTTTTGCCCAAGTGCACCATTGTTGAAGTTGTGCACCTCATCCTGTGCTTTAAATGAGATTCCAACGTACCTCTTGAAATCTGTTTCTTGCTATTCTGCCTAGCTTTCAAGTCCACCTCGTTGCCTTCCCTCAACAGATTTTTGGACGATAGTTGTCATTTATTACTCTGTCAGATTGTGAACTGCTGTGCCCCTGAGTTCCATTATTCAACTCGTTTTTTGTGAGCTGACCGCAAGTCCAAAAGTTTGGTTCAAGACCTACACTGGTTCCCGGTGGGTGGCTGAGGCTTTGGTTAATCCTTCCTCCTGCCGGGATATTAGAGTGACATGTGCCCGTCCAAATGCCTAAGAGCTACTCTCTCATTAGTTCTCCCTCTTCCCTTTCATCCTCTGCCAAATTGGCAACCTGTGCGAACCAGGAGGTTAAAGGGGCTGTCTCTCCAAGTTGGGAGGTTGATAGTAAAGCAGATGGAAAGTCAAACCCGAGCACCAGGAGAGGGACTATTCGTTGAGTTTTAGAAACCTTTCGTATTCACAGTGTGTCCGTTCTCTAGGTTTCCCGTACATGTTATAGCTGTAGGAATATTCCCTTTAACCTGCAGAGTTGGGACCCATGGAATGGGTGCCACGAATTATTGCTTTAAAGGGTCTGCATTTGCTCACCCAATCTCACCAATCCTCTCAGTCCCAAGTGTCCAGCCTTATGCCACATCCAGCTGTCGTTGTACATAGGGTCATTCCAGGTTTCATCAGAGACCCTGAAGGAATTGTAAAGAATTTCCAATTTTTTTTGTTTTGTTTTTGATATTCCTTTTTATAGTGGGTTTGAGCTGATTCTCGCTGCCATGTTTATGCCAGTCTAGACACACTTGATTCCCTTATGGAGACATATCAATACATAGGTTTTAAGATTCTTACTAGTCAGATATATTCCTCTGCAGGAAAGTTGGGATTTTGAGTCCCTTTCAGTGAGGAAGGTGTAGGTCTTGTCTATTCCATAGTTGGTTTTTGGAACGGTACCTGTGCTTATATCAAACTCTGGTTTTATGCATCACCCCACCTCTCCTTCCCCCTTAAGCAGGCATAAGAGTGTTTTCTAAATGTGAGACACTGTTCTCTTTCCTAACTCAGTTCAAGTGTAGCCATGTTTACAGGATCTTCATAAGTGATATCTTATGATAAGTTTCTATTTCTGTGTGACTTATTTCACTTAGAATCATCGTACCTGAATCCACCCATTTTGCTGCGACTGGTCTTATGACATTGTTTTCATGGCTGAGGGATATTCCATCGTACGTAAGTACCACAATTTTTTGAACCATTTTTATATTTCCTGGGATATTTAAGGTGTACCCAAGTTGAGGTCCTTGTAAGCAGTGCAGCCCTAAATTTTGGGGTGGCTCTGTCTTATTGATTTTCAGTTTTCCCAAGGTATATTCCCTAGACTGGAAGTGCCCTTGGCTCTGTAGCTCTGTTGATTACTTGTTTTAGGGAACACAATGCACTCCTCCAGAGAGGCAGTTGGCAATTTACATCCCTTATCAGCATAACAAGGCTACCTGTTCTCCAGGGCCTGTCTTGCCTTTCTGGTTTTTACACATTTTTGTGGATGTCCCTTTTGACCGGTGGGAAGTGTTACTTCTTTGTAGTTCATATTTGCATTGCCGGCTTTCTTGCTTGGCCAAATAGGGCGTATGCATTTTCTCCTGAATATATTCAGGAGAAAACGAATACGCCCTTTTTGGCCAAGTGCATCATTGTCGAAATTGTGCCCCTCTTCCTGTGCTTTAAAGGCGATTCCAACGTACCTCTTGAAATCTGTTTCCTGCTATTCTGCCTCGCTTTCAAGTCCGCCTCGTTGCCTTCCCTCAACAGAATTTTGGAAGATAGCTGTCCTTTATTACTCGGCCAGTTTGTGAATTGCTGTGCCCCTGAGCTCCATTTTTCAACTCGTTTTTGGTGAGCTGACCGCAAGTCCAAAATTTTGGTTCAGGACCTATACTGGTTCCCGGTGGGTGGCTGAGACCTTGGTTAATTCTTCTTCCTGCCGGGAAATTACAGTGATATATGCCCGTCCAAATGCCTAACAGCTACTCTCTCATTGGTTCTCCCTCTTCCCTTTCATCCTCTGCCAAATTGGCAACGTGTGCCAACCAGGAGGTTAAAGGGGCTGTCTGTCCAAGTTGGGAGGTTGATAGTAAAGCAGATGGAAAGTCAAACCGGAGCACCAGGAGAGGGACAATTCGTTGAGTTTTAGAAACCTTTCGTATTCACAGTGTGTCCGTTCTCTATGTTTCCCATACATGTTACAGCTGTAGTAATATTCCCTTCAACCTGGAGAGTTGGGACCCATGGAATGTGTGCCAGGCATTGGTGCTTTAAAGGGTCTGCATTTGCTCACCCAATCTCACCAATCCTCTCAGTCCCAAGTGTCCAGCCTTATGCCACATCCAGCTGTCATTGTAGATAGGGTCATTCCAGGTTTCATCAGAGACCCTGAAGGAATTGTAAAGAATTTCCCAGTTTTTTCGTTTTGTTTATGAAATTCCTTTTTAGAGAGGGTTTGAGCTGATTCTCGCTGCCATGTTTATGCCAGTCTAGACACACTTGATTCCCTTATGGAGACATATCAATACATAGGTTTTAAGATTCTTACTAGTGAGATATATTCCTCTGCGGGAAATACGGGGTTTTGAGTCCCTTTCACTGAGGAAGGTGTAGGTCTTGTCTATTCAATAGATGGTTTTTGGAACGGTACCTGTGCTTATTTCAAACTCTGGTTTTATGCATCACCCCACCTCTCCTTCCCCCTTACGCAGGCATAAGAGTGTTTTCCAAAGGTGACACTCTGTTCTCTTTCCTAACTGAGTTCAAGTGTAGCCATGTTTACAGGATCTTCATAAGTGATATTTTAATATAAGTTTCTTTTTCTGTGTGACTTATTTCACTTAGAAGCATCATACCTCAATCCACTCATTTTGCTGCTACTGGTCTTATGCCATTGATTGCATGGCTGAGGGATATTCCATCGTACGGAAGTACCACAATTTTTTGAACCATTTTTATATTTCCTGGGATATTTAAGGTGTACAGAAGTTGAGGTTTTTCTAAGCAGTGCAGCCCTAAATTTTGGGGTGTATCTGTCTTATTGATTTTCAGATTTCCCAAGGTATATTCCCTAGACTGGAAGTGCCCTTGGCTCTGTAGCTCTGTTGTTTACTTGTTTTAGGGAACACAATGCACTCCTCCAGAGAGGCAGGTGGCAATTTACATCCCGCCAATCAGCATAACAAGACTCCCTGTTCTCCAGGGCCTGTTTTGCCTTTCTGGTTTTTACACATTTTGTGGATGTCCCTTTTAGACCTGTGGAAAGTGATACTTCTTTGTAGTGCAGATTTTCATTGCCCGCCTGCTTGCTTGGCCAAAAGGGCGTATGCGTTTTCTCCTGAATATATTCATGTGAAAACACATACGCTCCATTTGGCCAAGTGCATCATTTTTGAAATTTTGACCCTCTTTCTGTGCTTCAAACGCGATTCCTACGTACCTCTTGAAATCTGTTTCCTGCTATTCTGCCTCGCTTTCATGTCTGCCTCGTTGCCTTCCCTCACCAGATTTTTGGACGATAGTTGTCCTTTATTACTCGGCCAGTTTGTGAATTGCTGTGCCCCTGAGCTCCATTATTCTACTCGTTTTTTGTGAGCTGACCGCAAGTCCAAAATTTTGGTTCAGGACCTATACTGGTTTCCGATGGGGCGCTGAGACTTTGGTTAATTCTTCTTCCTGCTGGGAAATTAGATTCACATTTGCCCGTCCAAATGCCTAACAGCTACTCTCTCATTGGTTCTCCCTCTTCACTTTCATCCTCAGCCAAACTGGCATCCTGTTCGAACCAGTAGGTTAAAGGGGCTGTGTCTCCAAGTTGGGAGATTGATAGTAAAGCAGTTGGAAAGTCAAATGGGAGCACCAGGAGAGGGACTATTCGTTGAATTTTAGAAAACTTTCGTATTCACAGTGTGTCCATGCTCTAGGTTTCCCGTACATGTTATAGCTGTAGTAATATTCCCTTGAACCTGGAGAGTTGGGACCCATGGAATGGGTGCCACGAATTATTGCTTTAAAGGGTTCGCATTTGCTCACCCAATCTCACCAATCCTCTCAGTCCCAAGTGTCCAGACTTATGCCACATCCAGCTGTCATTGTAGATAGGGTAATTCCAGGTTTCATCAGAGACCATGAAGGAATTGTGAAGAATTTCCATTTTAGTTTTGCTTAGTTTTTGTAATTCCTTTTTATAGTGGGTTTGAGCTGATTACGCTGCCATGTTTATGCCAGTCTAGACAGACTTGATTCGCTACGGAGAGATATCAATACATAGGTTTTAAGATTCTTACTAGTCAGATATATTCCTTTGTGGGAAATATGGGGTTTTGAGTCCCTTTCACTGAGGAATGTGTAGTTCTTGTCTATTCCTTAGTTGGTTTTGGAACGGTACCTGTGCTTATATCAAACTCTGGTTTTATGCATCACCCCACCTCTCCTTCCCCCTTAAGCAGCCATAAGAGTGTTTTCTAAATGTGCGAATCTGTTCTCTTTCCTAAATGAGTTCAAGTGTAGGCATGTTTACAGGATCTTCATAAGTGATATCTTATGATAAGTTTCTTTTTCTGTGTGACTTATTTCACTTAGAATCATCGTACCTGAATCCACCCATTTTGCTGCTACTGGTCTTATGACATTGATTTCATGGCTGAGGGATATTCCATCTTATGGAAGTACCACAATTTTTTGAACCATTTTTATATTTCCTGGGATATTTAAGGTGTACCCAAGTTGAGGTCCTTGTAAGCAGTGCAGCCCTAAATTTTGGGGTGGCTCTGTCTTATTGATTTTCAGTTTTCCCATGGTATATTCCTTAGAGTGGAAGTGCCCTTGGCTCTGTAGCTCTGTTGTTTACTTGTTTTAGGGAACACAGTGCACTCCTCCAGAGAGGCAGTTGGCAATTTACATCCCGCCCATCAGCATAACAAAGCTCCCTGTTCTCCAGGGCCTGTCTTGCCTTTCTGGATTTTACACACTTTGTCCATGCCCCTTTGACCGGTTAGAAGTGATACTTCTTTGTAGTGCAGATTTGCATTTCACGCTTGCTTGCTTCGCCAAAAAGGGCGTATGTGTTTTCTCCTGAATATATTCAGGAGAAAACGCATACGCCCTTTTTGCCCAAGTGCACCATTGTTGAAGTTGTGCACCTCATCCTGTGCTTTAAATGAGATTCCAACGTACCTCTTGAAATCTGTTTCTTGCTATTCTGCCTAGCTTTCAAGTCCACCTCGTTGCCTTCCCTCAACAGATTTTTGGACGATAGTTGTCATTTATTACTCTGTCAGTTTGTGAATTGCTGTGCCCCTGAGTTCCATTATTCAACTCGTTTTTTGTGAGCTGACCGCAAGTCCAAAAGTTTGGTTCAAGACCTACACTGGTTCCCGGTGGGTGGCTGAGGCTTTGGTTAATCCTTCCTCCTGCCGGGATATTAGAGTGACATGTGCCCGTCCAAATGCCTAAGAGCTACTCTCTCATTAGTTCTCCCTCTTCCCTTTCATCCTCTGCCAAATTGGCAACCTGTGCGAACCAGGAGGTTAAAGGGGCTGTCTCTCCAAGTTGGGAGGTTGATAGTAAAGCAGATGGAAAGTCAAACCCGAGCACCAGGAGAGGGACTATTCGTTGAGTTTTAGAAACCTTTCGTATTCACAGTGTGTCCGTTCTCTAGGTTTCCCGTACATGTTATAGCTGTAGGAATATTCCCTTTAACCTGCAGAGTTGGGACCCATGGAATGGGTGCCAGGCATTTGTGCTTTAAAGGGTCTGCATTTGCTCACCCAATCTCACCAATCCTCTCAGTCCCAAGTGTCCAGCCTTATGCCACATCCAGCTGTCGTTGTACATAGGGTCATTCCAGGTTTCATCAGAGACCCTGAAGGAATTGTAAAGAATTTCCAATTTTTTTTTGTTTTGTTTTTGATATTCCTTTTTATAGTGGGTTTGAGCTGATTCTCGCTGCCATGTTTATGCCAGTCTAGACACACTTGATTCCCTTATGGAGACATATCAATACATAGGTTTTAAGATTCTTACTAGTCAGATATATTCCTCTGCAGGAAAGTTGGGATTTTGAGTCCCTTTCACTGAGGAAGGTGTAGGTCTTGTCTATTCCATAGTTGGTTTTTGGAACGGTACCTGTGCTTATATCAAACTCTGGTTTTATGCATCACCCCACCTCTCCTTCCCCCTTAAGCAGGCATAAGAGTGTTTTCTAAATGTGAGACACTGTTCTCTTTCCTAACTCAGTTCAAGTGTAGCCATGTTTACAGGATCTTCATAAGTGATATCTTATGATAAGTTTCTATTTCTGTGTGACTTATTTCACTTAGAATCATCGTACCTGAATCCACCCATTTTGCTGCGACTGGTCATATGACATTGATTTCATGGCTGAGGGATATTCCATCGTACGTAAGTACCACAATTTTTTGAACCATTTTTATATTTCCTGGGATATTTAAGGTGTACCCAAGTTGAGGTCCTTGTAAGCAGTGCAGCCCTAAATTTTGGAGTGGCTCTGGCTTATTGATTTTCAGTTTTCCCAAGGTATATTCCCTAGACTGGAAGTGCCCTTGGCTCTCTAGCTCTGTTCTTTACTTGTTTTAGGGAACACAATGCACTGCTCCAGAGAGGCAGTTGGCAAGTTACATCCCCCCCATCAGCATAAAAAGGCTCCCTGTTCTCCAGGGCCTGTCTTGTCTTTCTGGTTTTTACACATCTTGTGGATGTCCCTTTTGACCGGTGGGAAGTGATACTTCTTTGTAGTGCAGATTTGCATTGCCCGCTTGCTTGCTTGGCCAAAAAGGGCGTATGCGTTTTCTCCTGAATATATTCAGGAGAAAACGCATACGCCCTTTTTGGCCAAGTGCATCATTGTCGAAGTTGTGCCCCTCTTCCTGTGCTTTAAAGGCGATTCCAACGTACCTCTTGAAATCTGTTTCCTGCTATTCTGCCTCGCTTTCAAGTCCGCCTCGTTGCCTTCCCTCAACAGATTTTTGGACGATAGTTGTCCTTTATCACTCGGCCAGTTTGTGAATTGCTGTGCCCCTGAGCTCCATTTTTCAACTCGTTTTTTGTGAGCTGACCGCATTCCAAAATTTTGGTTCAGGAGCTATACTGGTTCCCAGTGAGTGGCTGAGACTTTGCTTAATTCTTCTTCCTGCCGGGAAATTAGAGTGATATGTGCCTGTCCAAATGCCTAACAGCTACTCTCTCATTGGTTCTCCCTCTTCCCTTTCATCCTCTGCCAAATTGGCAACCTGTGCGAACCAGGAGGTTAAAGGGGCTGTCTCTCCAAGTTGGGAGGTTGATAGTAAAGCAGATGGAAAGTCAAACCGGAGCACCAGGAGAGGGACTATTAGTTGAGTTTTAGAAACCTTTCGTATTCACAGTGTGTCCGTTCTCTAGGTTTCCCGTACATGTTATAGCTGTAGTAATATTCCCTTCAACCTGGAGAGTTGGGACCCATGGAATGAGTGCCAGGCATTTGTGCTTTAAAGGGTCTGCATTTGCTCACCCAATCTCACCAATCCTCTCAGTCCCAAGTGTCCAGCCTTATGCCACATCCAGCTGTGGTTGTACATAGGGTCATTCCAGGTTTCATCAGAGACCCTGAAGGAATTGTAAAGAATTTCCCAGTTTTTCTGTTTTGTTTTTGTAATTCCTTTTTATAGTGGGTTTGAGCTGCTTCTCGCTGCCATGTTTATGCCAGTCTAGACACACTTGATTCCCTTATGGAGACATATCAATACATAGTTTTTAAGATTCTTACTAGTCAGATATATTCCTCTGCGGGAAATATGGGGTTTTGAGTCCCTTTCACTGAGGAAGGTGTAGGTCTTGTCTATTCCATAGTTGGTTTTTGGAACGGTACCTGTGCTTATATCAAACTCTGGTTTTATGCATCACCCCACCTCTCCTTCCCCCTTAAGCAGGCATAAGAGTGTTTTCTAAATGTGAGACACTGTTCTCTTTCCTAACTCAGTTCAAGTGTAGCCATGTTTACAGGATCTTCATAAGTGCTATCTTATGATAAGTTTCTTTTTCTGTGTGACTTATTTCACTTTGGATCATCGTACCGGAATCCACCCATTTTGCTGCTACTGGTCTTATGACATTGATTTCCTGGCTGAGGGATATTCCATCGTACGTAAGTACCACAATTTTCTGAACCATTTTTATATTTCCTGGGATATTTAAGGTGTACCCAAGTTGAGGTCCTTGTAAGCAGTGCAGCCCTAAATTTTGGGGTGGCTCTGTCTTATTGATTTTCAGTTTTCCCAAGTTATATTCCCTAGACTGGAAGTGCCCTTGGCTCTGTAGCTCTGTTGTTTACTTTTTTTTGGTAACACAATGCACTCCTCCAGAGAGGCAGTTGGCAATTTACATCCCGCCCATCAGCATAACAAGGCTCCCTGTTCTCCAGGGCCTGTCTTGCCTTTCTGGTTTTTACACATTTTGTGGATGTCCCTTTTGACCGATGGGAAGTGATACTTCTTTGTAGTCCAGATTTGCATTGCCTGCTTGCTTGCTTGGCCAACAAGGGCGTATGCGTTTTCTCCTGAATATATTCAGGAGACAACGCATACACCCTTTTTGGCCAAGTGCATCATTGTGGAAGTTGTGCCCCTCTTCCTGTGCTTTAAAGGCGATTCCAACGTACCTCTTGAAATCTGTTTCCTGCTATTCTGCCTCACATTCAAGTCCGCCTCGTTGCCTTCCCTCAACAGATTTTTGGACGATAGTTGTCTTTTATTACTCGGCCAGTTTGTGAATTGCTGTGCCCCTGAGCTCCATTTTTCAACTCTTTTTTGGTGAGCTGACCGCAAGTCCAAAACTTTGGTTCAGGACCTATACTGGTTCCCGGTGGGTGGCTGAGACTTTGCTTAATTCTTCTTCCTGCCGGGAAATTACCGTGATATGTGCCCGTCCAAATGCCTAACAGCTACTCTCTCATTGGTTCTCCCTCTTCCCTTTCATCCTCTGCCAAATTGGCAACCTGTGCGAACCAGGAGGTTAAAGGGGCTGTCTCTCCAAGTTGGGAGCTTGATAGTAAAGCAGATGGAAAGTCAAACCGGAGCACCAGGAGAGGGACTATTCATTGAGTTTTAGAAACCTTTCGTATTCACAGTGTGTGCGTTCTCTAGGTTTCCCGTACATGTTATAACTGTAGTAATATTCCCTTCAACCTGGAGAGTTGGGACCCATGGAATGGGTGCCATGCATTATTGCTTTAAAGGGTCTGCATTTGCTCACCCAATCTCACCAATCCTCTCAGTCACAAGTGTCCAGCCTTATGCCACATCCAGCTGTCGTTGTAGATAGGGTAATTCCAGGTTTCATCAGAGACCCTCTAGGAATTTTAAAGAATTTCCCAGTTTTTTTGTTTTGTTTTTGAAATTCCTTTTTATAGTGGGTTTGAGCTGATTCTCGCTGCCATGTTTATGCCAGTCTAGACACACTTGATTCCCTTACGGAGACATATCAATACATAGGTTTTAAGATTCTTACTAGTCAGATATATTCCTCTGCGGGAAATATGGGGTTTTGAGTCCCTTTCACTGAGGAAGGTGTAGGTCTTGTCTATTCCATAGTTGGTTTTTGGAACGGTACCTGTGCTTATATCAAACTCTGGTTTTATGCATCACCCCACCTCTCCTTCCCACTTAAGCAGGCATAAGAGTGTTTTCTAAATGTGAGACACTGTTCTCTTTCCTAACTCAGTTCAAGTGTAGCCATGTGTACAGGATCTTCATAAGTGATATCTTATGATAAGTTTCTTTTTCTGTGTGACTTATTTCACTTAGGATCATCGTACCTGAATCCACCCATTTTGCTGCTACTGGTCTTATGACATTGATTTCATGGCTGAGGGATATTCCATCGTATGTAAGTACCACAATTTTTTGAACCATTTTTATATTTCCTGGGATATTTAAGGTGTACCCAAGTTGAGGTCCTTGTAAGCAGTGCAGCCCTAAATTTTGGGGTGGCTCTGTCTTATTGATTTTCAGTTTTCCCAAGGTATATTCCCTAGACTGGAAGTGCCCTTGGCTCTGTAGCTCCGTTGTTTACTTGTTTTAGGTAACACAATGCACTCCTCCAGAGAGGCAGTTGGCAATTTACATCCCGCCCATCAGCATAACAAGGCTCCCTGTTCTCCAGGGCCTGTCTTGCCTTTCTGGTTTTTTCTCATTTTGTGGACTTCCCTTTTGACCTGTGGGAAGTGATACTTCTTTGTAGTGCAGATTTGCATTGCCCGCTTGCTTGCTTGGCCAAAAAGTGTGTATGCGTTTTCTCCTAAATATATTCAGGAGAAAACGCATACGCCCTTTTTGGCCAAGTGCATCATTGTCGAAGTTGTGCCCCTCTTCCGGTGCTTTAAAGGCGATTCCAACGTACCTCTTGAAATCTGTTTCCTGCTATTCTGCCTCGCATTCAAGTCCGCCTCGTTGCCTTCCCTCAACCGATATTTGGACGATAGTTGTCCTTTATTACTCGGCCAGTTTGTGAATTGCTGTGCCCCTGAGCTCCATTTTTCATCTCGTTTTTGGTGAGCTGACCGCAAGTCCAAATCTTTGGTTCAGGACCTATACTGGTTCCCGGTGGGTGGCTGAGACTTTGGTTAATTCTTCTTCCTGCCGGGAAATTACAGTGATATGTGCCCGTCCAAATGCCTAACAGCTACTCTCTCATTGGTTCTCCCTCTTCCCTTTCATCCTCTGCCAAATTGGCAACCTGTGCGAACCAGGAGGTTAAAGGGGCTGTCTCTCCAAGTTGGGAGGTTGATAAGAAAGCAGATGGAAAGTCAAACCGGAGCACCAGGAGAGGGACTATTCGTTGAGTTTTAGAAACCTTTCGTATTCACAGTGTGTCCGTTCTCTAGGTTTCCCGTACATGTTATAGCTGTAGTAATATTCCCTTCAACCTGGAGAGTTGGGACCCATGGAATGGGTGCCAGGCATTTTTGCTTTAAAGGGTCTGCATTTGCTCACCCAATCTCACCAATCGTCTCAGTCCCAAGTGTCCCTCCTTATGCCACATCCAGCTGTCATTGTAGATAAGGTCATTCCAGGTTTCATCAGAGACCCTGAAGGAATTGTAAAGAATTTCCTAGTTTTCTTGTTTTGTTTTTGAATTTCCTTTTTATAGTGGGTTTGAGCTGATTCTCGCTGCCATGTTTATGCCAGTCTAGACACACTTGATTCCCTTATGGAGACATATCAATACATAGGTTTTAAGATTCTTACTAGTCAGATATATTCCTCTGCAGGAAATATGGGGTTTTGAGTCCCTTTCACTGAGGAAGGTGTAGGTCTTGTCTATTCCATAGATGGTGTTTGGAACGGTACCTGTGCTTATATCAAACTCTGGTTTTATGCATCACCCCATCTCTCCTTCCCCCTTAAGCAGGCATAAGTGTGTTTTCTAAATGTGAGACAATGTTCTCTTTCCTAACTCAGTTCAAGTGTAGGCATGTTTACAGGATCTTCATAAGTGATATCTTATGAAATGTTTATTTTTCTCTGTGACTTATTTCACTTAGAATCATCGTACCTGAATCCACCCATTTTGCTGTTACTGGTCTTATGACATTGATTTCATGGCTGAGGGATATTCCCTCGTACGTAAATACCACTATTTTTTGAACCATTTTTATATTTCCTGGGATATTTAAGGTGTACCCATGTTGAGGTCCTTGTAAGCAGTGAAGCCCTTAATTTTGGGGTGGCTCTGTCTTATTGATTTTCAGATTTCCCAAGGTATATTCCCTAGACTGGAAGTGCCCTTGGCTCTGTAGCTCTGTTCTTTACTTGTTTTAGGGAACACAATGCACTCCTACAGAGAGGCAGATGGCAATTTACATCCCGCCCACCAGCATAACAAGGCTCCCTGTTCTCCAGGGCCTGTCTTGCCTTTCGGGTTTTTACACATTTTGTGGATGTCCCTTTTGACCGGTGGGAAGTGATAGTTCTTTGTAGTGCAGATTTGCATTGCCCGCTTGCTTGCTTGGCCAAAAAGTGCGTATGCGTTTTCTCCTGAATATATTCAGGAGAAAACGCATACGCCCTTTTTGGCCAAGTGCATCATTGTCGAAGTTCGGCCCCTCTTCCTGTGCTTTAAAGGCGATTCCAACGTACCTCTTGAAATCTGTTTCCTGCTATTCTGCCTCGCATTCAAGTCCGCCTCGTTGCCTTCCCTCAACAGATTTTTGGACGATAGTTGTCCTTTATTACTTGGCCAGTTTGTGAATTGCTGTGTCCCTGAGCTCCATTTTTCAACTCTTTTTTGGTGAGCTGACCGCAAGTCCAAAACTATGTTTCAGGACCTATACTGGTTCCCGGTGGGTGGCTGAGACTTTGCTTAATTCTTCTTCCTGCCGGGAAATTACAGTGATATGTGCCCGTCCAAATGCCTAACAGCTACTCTCTCATTGGTTCTCCCTCTTCCATTTCATCCTCTGCCAAATTGGCAACCTGTGCGAACCAGGAGGTTAAAGGGGCTGTCTCTCCAAGTTGGGAGGTTGATAGTAAAGCAGATGGAAAGTCAAACCGGAGCACCAGGAGAGGGACTATTCGTTGAGTTTTAGAAACTTTTCGTATTCACAGTGTGTCTGTTCTCTAGGTTTCCCGTACATGTTATAACTGTAGTAATATTCCCTTCAACCTGGAGAGTTGGGACCCATGGAATGGGTGCCATGGATTATTGCTTTAAAGGGTCTGCATTTGCTCACCCAATCTCACCAATCCTCTCAGTCCCAAGTGTCCAGCCTTATGCCACATCCAGCTCTCGTTGTAGATATGGTCTTTCCAGGTTTCATCAGAGACACTGAAGGAATTGTAAAGAATTTCCCAGTTTTTTTGTTTTGTTTTTGAAATTCCTTTTTATAGTGGGTTTGAGCTGCTTCTCGCTGCCATGTTTATGCCAGTCTAGACACACTTGATTCCCTTATGGAGACATATCAATACATAGGTTTTAAGATTCTTACTAGTCAGATATATTCCTCTGCGGGAAATATGGGGTTTTGAGTCCCTTTCACTGAGGAAGGTGTAGGTCTTGTCTATTCCATAGTTGGTTTTTGGAACGGTACCTGTGCTTATATCAAACTCTGATTTTATGCATCACCCCACCTCTCCTTCCCCCTTAAGCAGGCATAAGAGTGTTTTCTAATGTGAGACACAGTTCTCTTTCCTAACTCAGTTCAAGTGTAGCCATGTTTACAGGATCTTCATAAGTGATATCTTATGATAAGTTTCTTTTTCTGTGTGACTTATTTCACTTAGAATCATCGTACCTGAATCCACCCATTTTGCTACTACTGGTCTTATGACATTGATTTCATGGCTGAGGGATATTCCATCGTACGTAAGTACCACAATTTTTTGAACCATTTTTATATTTCCTGGGATATTTAAGGTGTACCCAAGTTGAGGTCCTTGTAAGCAGTGCAGCCCTAAATTTTGTGGTGGCTCTGTCTTATTGATTTTCAGTTTTCCCAAGGAATATTCCCTAGACTGGAAGTGCCCTTGGCTCTGTAGCTGTGTTATTTACTTGTTTTAGGGAACACAATGCACTCCTCCAGAGAGGCAGTTGGCAATTTACATCCCGCCCATCAGCATAACAAGGCTCCCTGTTCTCCAGGGCCTGTCTTGTCTTTCTGGTTTTTACACATTTTGTGGATGTCCCTTTTGACCGGTGGGAAGTGATACTTCTTTGTAGTGCAGATTTGCATTGCCCGCTTGCTTGCTTGGCCACAAAGGGACTATGCGTTTTCTCCTGAATATATTCAGGAGAAAACACATACGCCCTTTTTGGCCAAGTGCATCATTGTCGAAGTTGTGCCCCTCTTCCTGTGCTTTAAAGGCAATTCCAACGTACCTCTTGAAATCTGTTTCCTGCTATTCTGCCTCGCATTCAAGTCTGCTTCGTTGCCTTCCCTCAATAGATTTTTGGACGATAGTTGTCCTTTATTACTCGGCCAGTTTGTGAATTGCTGTGCCCCTGAGCTCCATTATTCAACTCGTATTTGGTGAGCTGACCACAAGTTCAAAATTTTGGTTCAGGACCTATGCTGGTTCCCGGTGGGGGGCTGAGACTTTGGTTAATTCTTCTTCCTGCCGGAAATTAAAGTGATATGTGGCCGTTCAAATGCCTAACAGCTACTCTCTCATTGGTTCTCCCTCTTCCCTTTCATCCTCTGCCAAATTGGAAACCTGTGCGAACCAGGAGGTTAATGGGGCTGTCTCTCCAAGTTGGGAGGTTGATAGTAAAGCAGATGGAAAGTCAAACCGGAGAACCAGGAGAGGGACTATTCGTTGAGATTTAGAAACCTTTCGTATTCACAGTGTGTCCATTCTCTATGTTTCAGGTACATGTTATATCTGTAGTAATATTCCCTTCAACCTGGAGAGTTGGGACCCATGGAATGGGTGCCAGGCATTATTGCTTTAAAGGGTCTGCATTTGCTCACCCAATCTCACCAATCGTCTCAGTCCCAAGTGTCCCTCGTTATGCCACATCCAGCTGTCATTGTAGATAGGGTCATTCCAGGTTTCATCAGAGACCCTGAAGGAATTGTAAAGAATTTCCCAGTTTTTTGTTTTGTTTTTTAAATTCCTTTTTATAGTGGGTTTGAGCTGATTCTCGCTGCCATGTTTATGCCAGTCTAGACACACTTGATTCCCTTACGGAGACATATCAATACATAGGTTTTAAGATTCTTACTAGTCAGATATATTCCTCTGCGGGAAATATGGGGTTTTGAGTCCCTTTCACTGAGGAAGGTGTAGGTCTTGTCTATTCCATAGTTGGTTTTTGGAACAGTACCTGTGCTTTTATTAAACTCTGGTTTTATGCAGAACCCCACCTCTCCTTCCCCCTTAAGCAGGCATAAGAGTGTTTTCTAAATGTGAGACACTGTTCTCTTTCCTAACTCAGTTCAAGTGTAGCCATGTTTACAGGAACTTCATAAGTGATATCTTATGATAAGTTTCTTTTTCTGTGTGACTTATTTCACTTAGGATCATCGTACCTGAATCCACCCATTTTGCTGCTACTGGTCTTATGACATTGATTTCATGGCTGAGGGATATTCCATCGTACGTAAGTACCACAATTTTTTGAACCATTTTTATATTTCCTGGGATATTTAACGTGTACCCAAGTTGAGGTCCTTGTAAGCAGTGCAGCCCTAAATTTTGGGGTGGCTCTGTCTTATTGATTTTCAGTTTTCCCAAGGTATATTCCCTAGACTGGAAGTGCCCTTGGCTCTGTAGCTGTGTTCTTTACTTGTTTTAGGGAACACAATGCACTCCTCCAGAGAGGCAGTTGGCAATTACATCCCGCCCATCAGCATAACAAGGCTCCCTGTTCTCCAGGGCCTGTCTTGCCTTTCTGGTTTTTACACATTTTGTGGATGTCGCTTTTGACCGGTGGGAAGTGATACTTCTTTGTAGTCCAGATTTGAATTGCCCGCTTGCTTGCTTGGCCAAAAAGGGCGTATGCGTTTTCTCCTGAATATATTCAGGAGAAAACGCATACGCGCTTTTTGGCCAAGTGCATCATTGTCGAAGTTGTGCCCCTCTTCCTGTGCTTTAAAGGTGATTCCAACGTACCTCTTGAAATCTGTTTCCTGCTATTCTGCCTCGCTTTCAAGTCCGCCTCGTTGCCTTCCCTCAACAGGTTTTTGAACGATGCTTGTCCTTTATTACTCGGCGAGTTTGTGAATTGCTGTGCCCCTGAGATCCATTTTTCAACTCGTTTTTTGTGAGCTGACCTCAAATCCAAAATTTTGGTTCAGGACCTATGCTGGTTCCCAGTGTGTGGCTGAGACTTTGGTTAATTCTTCTTCCTGCCGGGAAATTACAGTGATATGTGCCCGTCCAAATGCCTAACAGCTACTCTCTCATTGGTTCTCCCTCTTCCCTTTCATCCTCTGCCAAATTGGCAACCTGTGCGAACCGGGAGGTTAAAGGGGCTGTCTCTCCAAGTTGGGAGGTTGATAGTAAAGCAGATGGAAAGTCAAACCGGAGCACCAGGAGAGGGACTATTCGTTGAGTTTTAGAAACCTTTCGTATTCACAGTGTGTCCGTTCTCTAGGTTTCCCGTACATGTTATAGCTGGAGTAATATTCCCTTCAACCTGGAGAGTTGGGATCCATGGAATGGGTGCCAGGCATTTGTGATTTAAAGGGTCTGCATTTGCTCACCCAATCTCACCAATCGTCTCAGTCCCAAGTGTCCCTCGTTATGCCACATCCAGCTGTCATTGTAGATAGGGTCATTCCAGGTTTCATCAGAGACCCTGAAGGAATTGTAAAGAATTTCCCAGTTTTTTGTTTTGTTTTTGAAATTCCTTTTTATAGTGGGTTTGAGCTGATTCTCGCTGCCATGTTTATGCCAGTCTAGACACACTTGATTCCCTTACGGAGACATATCAATACATAGGTTTTAAGATTCTTACTAGTCAGATATATTCCTCTGCGGGAAATATGGGGTTTTGAGTCCCTTTCACTGAGGAAGGTGTAGGTCTTGTCTATTCCATAGTTGGTTTTTGGAACAGTACCTGTGCTTATATTAAACTCTGGTTTTATGCAGAACCCCACCTCTCCTTCCCCCTTAAGCAGGCATAAGAGTGTTTTCTAAATGTGAGACACTGTTCTCTTTCCTAACTCAGTTCAAGTGTAGCCATGTTTACAGGAACTTCATAAGTGATATCTTATGATAAGTTTCTTTTTCTGTGTGACTTATTTCACTTAGGATCATCGTACCTGAATCCACCCATTTTGCTGCTACTGGTCTTATGACATTGATTTCATGGCTGAGGGATATTCCATCGTACGTAAGTACCACAATTTTTTGAACCATTTTTATATTTCCTGGGATATTTAACGTGTACCCAAGTTGAGGTCCTTGTAAGCAGTGCAGCCCTAAATTTTGGGGTGGCTCTGTCTTATTGATTTTCAGTTTTCCCAAGGTATATTCCCTAGACTGGAAGTGCCCTTGGCTCTGTAGCTCTGTTGTTTACTTGTTTTAGGGAACACAATGCACTCCTCCAGAGAGGCAGTTGGCAATTACATACCGCCCATCAGAATAACAAGGCTCCCTGTTCTCCAGGGCCTGTCTTGCCTTTCTGGTTTTTACACATTTTGTGGATGTCCCTTTTGACCGATGGGAAGTGATACTTCTTTGTAGTCCAGATTTGAATTGCCTGCTTGCTTGCTTGGCCAACAAGGGCGTATGCGTTTTCTCCTGAATATATTCAGGAGACAAGGCATACACACTTTTTGGCCAAGTGCATCATTGTGGAAGTTGTGCCCCTCTTCCTGTGCTTTAAAGGCGATTCCAACGTACCTCTTGAAATCTGTTTCCTGCTATTCTGCCTCACATTCAAGTCCACCTCGTTGCCTTCCCTCAACAGATTTTTGGACGATAGTTGTCTTTTATTACTCGGCCAGTTTGTGAATTGCTGTGCCCCTGAGCTCCATTTTTCAACTCTTTTTTGGTGAGCTGACCGCAAGTCCAAAACTTTGGTTCAGGACCTATACTGGTTCCCGGTGGGTGGCTGAGACTTTGCTTAATTCTTCTTCCTGCCGGGAAATTACCGTGATATGTGCCCGTCCAAATGCCTAACAGCTACTCTCTCATTGGTTCTCCCTCTTCCCTTTCATCCTCTGCCAAATTGGCAACCTGTGCGAACCAGGAGGTTAAAGGGGCTGTCTCTCCAAGTTGGGAGCTTGATAGTAAAGCAGATGGAAAGTCAAACCGGAGCACCAGGAGAGGGACTATTCATTGAGTTTTAGAAACCTTTCGTATTCACAGTGTGTCCGTTCTCTAGGTTTCCCGTACATGTTATAACTGTAGTAATATTCCCTTCAACCTGGAGAGTTGGGACCCATGGAATGGGTGCCATGCATTATTGCTTTAAAGGGTCTGCATTTGCTCACCCAATCTCACCAATCCTCTCAGTCACAAGTGTCCAGCCTTATGCCACATCTAGCTGTCGTTGTAGATAGGGTCATTCCAGGTTTCATCAGAGACCCTGAAGGAATTTTAAAGAATTTCCCAGTTTTTTTGTTTTGTTTTTGAAATTCCTTTTTATAGTGGGTTTGAGCTGATTCTCGCTGCCATGTTTATGCCAGTCTAGACACACTTGATTCCCTTACGGAGACATATCAATACATAGGTTTTAAGATTCTTACTAGTCAGATATATTCCTCTGCGGGAAATATGGGGTTTTGAGTCCCTTTCACTGAGGAAGGTGTAGGTCTTGTCTATTCAATAGTTGGTTTTTGGAACGGTACCTGTGCTTATATCAAGCTCTGGTTTTATGCATCACCCCACCTCTCCTTCCCCCTTAAGCAGGCATAAGAGTGTTTTCTAAATATGAGACACTGTTCTCTTTCCTAACTCAGCTCAAGTGTAGCCATGTTTACAGGATCTTCATAAGTGATATCTTATGATAAGTTTCTTTTTCTGTGTGACTTATTTCACTTAGAATCATCGTACCTGAATCCACCCATTTTGCTGCTACTGGTCCTATGACATTGACTTCATGGCTGAGGGATATTCCATCGTACGTAAGTACCACAATTTTTTGAACCATTTTTATATTTCCTGGGATATTTATGGTGTACCCAAGTTGAGGTCCTTGTAAGCAGTGCAGCCCTAAATTTTGGGGTGGCTCTGTCTTATTGATTTTCAGTTTTCCCAAGGTATATTCCCTAGACTGGAAGTGCCCTTGGCTCTGTAGCTCTGTTCTTTATTTGTTTTAGGGAACACAATGCACTCCTCCAGAGAGGCAGTTGGCAATTTACATCCCGCCCATCAGCATAACAAGGCTCCTTGTTCTCCAGGGCCTGTCTTGCCTTTCTGGTTTTTACACAATTTGTGGATGTCCCTTTTGACCAGTGGGAAGTGATGCTTCTTTGTAGTGCAGATTTGCATTGCCCGCTTGCTTGCTTCTCCAAAAAGGGCGTATGCGTTTTCTCCTGAATATATTCAGGAGAAAACGCATACGCCCCTTTTGGCCAAGTGCATCATTGTCGAAGTTGTGCCCCTCTTCCTGTGCTTTGAAGGCGATTCCAACGTACCTCTTGAAATCTGTTTCCTGCTATTCTGCCTCGCTTTCAATTCCGCCTCGTTGCCTTCCCTCAACAGATTTTTGGACGATAGTTGTCCTTTATTACTCGGCCAGTTTGGGAATTGCTGTGCCCCTGAGTGCCATTTTTCAACTCGTCTTTTGTGAGCAGACCGCAAGTCCAAAATTTTGGTTCAGGACCTATACTGGTTCCCGGTGGGTGGCTGAGACTTTGGTTAATTCTTCTTCCTGCCAGGAAATTACAGTGATATGTGCCCGTCCAAATGCCTAACAGCTACTCTCTCATTGGTTCTCCCTATTCCCTTTCATCCTCTGCCAAATTGGCAACCTGTGCGAACCAGGAGGTTAAAGGGGCTGTCTCTCCAAGTTGGGAGGTTGATAGTAAAGCAGATGGAAAGTCAAACCGGAGCACCAGGAGAGGGACTATTAGTTGAGTTTTAGAAACCTTTCGTATTCACAGTGTGTCCGTTCTCTAGGTTTCCCGTACATGTTATAGCTGTAGTAATATTCCCTTCAACCTGGAGAGTTGGGACCCATGGAATGGGTGCCAGGCATTGGTGCTTTAAAGGGTCTGCATTTGCTCACCCAATCTCACCAATCGTCTCAGTCCCAAGTGTCCCTCGTTATGCCACATCCAGCTGTCATTGTAGATAGGGTCATTCCAGGTTTCATCAGAGACCCTGAAGGAATTGTAAAGAATTTCCCCGTTTTTTTGTTTTGTTTTTGAAATTCCTTTTTATAGTGGGTTTGAGCTGATTCTCGCTGCCATGTTTATGCCAGTCTAGACACACTTGATTCCCTTACGGAGACATATCAATACATAGGTTTTAAGATTCTTACTAGTCAGATATATTCCTCTGCGGGAAATATGGGGTTTTGAGTCCCTTTCACTGAGGAAGGTGTAGGTCTTGTCTATTCCATAGTTGGTTTTTGGAACGGTACCTGTGCTTATATCAAACTCTGGTTTTATGCATCACCCCACCTCTCCTTCCCACTTAAGCAGGCATAAGAGTGTTTTCTAAATGTGAGACACTGTTCTCTTTCCTAACTCAGTTCAAGTGTAGCCATGTTTACAGGATCTTCATAAGTGATATCTTATGATAAGTTTCTTTTTCTGTGTGACTTATTTCACTTTGGATCATCGTACCGGAATCCACCCATTTTGCTGCTACTGGTCTTATGACATTGATTTCATGGCTGAGGGATATTCCATCGTACGTAAGTACCACAATTTTCTGAACCATTTTTATATTTCCTGGGATATTTAAGGTGTACCCAAGTTGAGGTCCTTGTAAGCAGTGCAGCCCTAAATTTTGGGGTGGCTCTGTCTTATTGATTTTCAGTTTCCCAAGGTATATTCCCTAGACTGGAAGTGCCCTTGGCTCTGTAGCTCTGTTGATTACTTGTTTTAGGGAACACAATGCACTCCTCCAGAGAGGCAGTTGGCAATTTACATCCCTTATCAGCATAACAAGGCTACCTGTTCTCCAGGGCCTGTCTTGCCTTTCTGGTTTTTACACATTTTTGTGGATGTCCCTTTTGACCGGTGGGAAGTGATACTTCTTTGTAGTCCAGATTTGCATTGCCGGCTTTCTTGCTTGGCCAAATAGGGCGTATGCGTTTTCTCCTGAATATATTCAGGAGAAAACGCATACGCCCTTTTTGGCCAAGTGCATCATTGTCGAAATTGTGCCCCTCTTCCTGTGCTTTAAAGGCGATTCCAACGTACCTCTTGAAATCTGTTTCCTGCTATTCTGCCTCGCTTTCAAGTCCACCTCGTTGCCTTCCCTCAACAGAATTTTGGAAGATAGCTGTCCTTTATTACTCGGCCAGTTTGTGAATTGCTGTGCCCCTGAGCTCCATTTTTCAACTCGTTTTGGTGAGCTGACCGCAAGTCCAAAATTTTGGTTCAGGACCTATACTGGTTCCCGGTGGGTGGCTGAGACCTTGGTTAATTCTTCTCCCTGCCGGGAAATTACAGTGATATATGCCCGTCCAAATGCCTAACAGCTACTCTCTCATTGGTTCTCCCTATTCCCTTTCATCCTCTGCCAAATTGGCAACGTGTGCGAACCAGGAGGTTAAAGGGGCTGTCTGTCCAAGTTGGGAGGTTGATAGTAAAGCAGATGGAAAGTCAAACCGGAGCACCAGGAGAGGGACAATTCGTTGAGTTTTAGAAACCTTTCGTATTCACAGTGTGTCCGTTCTCTAGGTTTCCCATACATGTTACAGCGGTAGTAATATTCCCTTCAACCTGGAGAGTTGGGACCCATGGAATGTGTGCCAGGCATTGGTGCTTTAAAGGGTCTGCATTTGCTCACCCAATCTCACCAATCCTCCCAGTCCCAAGTGTCCAGCCTTATGCCACATCCAGCTGTCGTTGTAGATAGGGTCATTCCAGGTTTCATCAGAGACCCTGAAGGAATTGTAAAGAATTTCCCAGTTTTTTCGTTTTGTTTATGAAATTCCTTTTTAGAGAGGGTTTGAGCTGATTCTCGCTGCCATGTTTATGCCAGTCTAGACACACTTGATTCCCTTATGGAGACATATCAATACATAGGTTTTAAGATTCTTACTAGTGAGATATATTCCTCTGCGGGAAATACGGGGTTTTGAGTCCCTTTCACTGAGGAAGGTGTAGGTCTTGTCTATTCAATAGATGGTTTTTGGAACGGTACCTGTGCTTATTTCAAACTCTGGTTTTATGCCTCACCCCACCTCTCCTTCCCCCTTAAGCAGGCATAAGAGTGTTTTCCAAAGGTGACACTCTGTTCTCTTTCCTAACTGAGTTCAAGTGTAGCCATGTTTACAGGATCTTCATAAGTGATATTTTAATATAAGTTTCTTTTTCTGTGTGACTTATTTCACTTAGAAGCATCATACCTCAATCCACTCATTTTGCTGCTACTGGTCTTATGCCATTGATTGCATGGCTGAGGGATATTCCATCGTACGGAAGTACCACAATTTTTTGAACCATTTTTATATTTCCTGGGATATTTAAGGTGTACAGAAGTTGAGGTTTTTCTAAGCAGTGCAGCCCTAAATTTTGGGGTGTATCTGTCTTATTGATTTTCAGATTTCCCAAGGTATATTCCCTAGACTGGAAGTGCCCTTGGCTCTGTAGCTCTGTTGTTTACTTGTTTTAGGGAACACAATGCACTCCTCCAGAGAGGCAGGTGGCAATTTACATCCCGCCAATCAGCATAACAAGACTCCCTGTTCTCCAGGGCCTGTTTTGCCTTTCTGGTTTTTACACATTTTGTGGATGTCCCTTTTAGACCTGTGGAAAGTGATACTTCTTTGTAGTGCAGATTTTCATTGCCCGCCTGCTTGCTTGGCCAAAAAGGGCGTATGCGTTTTCTCCTGAATATATTCATGAGAAAACACATACGCTCCATTTGGCCAAGTGCATCATTTTTGAAATTTTGACCCTCTTTCTGTGCTTCAAACGCGATTCCTACGTACCTCTTGAAATCTGTTTCCTGCTATTCTGCCTCGCTTTCATGTCTGCCTCGTTCCCTTCCCTCACCAGATTTTTGGACGATAGTTGTCCTTTATTACTCGGCCAGTTTGTGAATTGCTGTGCCCCTGAGCTCCATTATTCTACTCGTTTTTTGTGAGCTGACCGCAAGTCCAAAATTTTGGTTCAGGACCTATACTGGTTTCCGATGGGGCGCTGAGACTTTGGTTAATTCTTCTTCCTGCTGGGAAATTAGATTCACATTTGCCCGTCCAAATGCCTAACAGCTACTCTCTCATTGGTTCTCCCTCTTCACTTTCATCCTCAGCCAAACTGGCATCCTGTTCGAAGCAGTAGGTTAAAGGGGCTGTCTCTCCAAGTTGGGAGATTGATAGTAAAGCAGTTGGAAAGTCAAATGGGAGCACCAGGAGAGGGACTATTCGTTGAGTTTTAGAAACATTTCGTATTTACAGTGTGTCCATGCTCTAGGTTTCCCGTACATGTTATAGCTGTAGTAATATTCCCTTGAACCTGGAGAGTTGGGACCCATGGAATGGGTGCCACGAATTATTGCTTTAAAGGGTCTGCATTTGCTCACCCAATCTCACCAATCCTCTCAGTCCCAAGTGTCCAGACTTATGCCACCTCCAGCTGTCATTGTAGATAGGGTAATTCCAGGTTTCATCAGAGACCATGAAGGAATTGTGAAGAATTTCCATTTTAGTTTTGCTTAGTTTTTGTAATTCCTTTTTATAGTGGGTTTGAGCTGATTACGCTGCCATGTTTATGCCAGTCTAGACAGACTTGATTCGCTACGGAGAGATATCAATACATAGGTTTTAAGATTCTTACTAGTCAGATATATTCCTTTGTGGGAAATATGGGGTTTTGAGTCCCTTTCACTGAGGAATGTGTAGTTCTTGTCTATTCCTTAGTTGGTTTTTGGAACGGTACCTGTGCTTATATCAAACTCTGGTTTTATGCATCACCCCACCTCTCCTTCCTCCTTAAGCAGCCATAAGAGTGTTTTCTAAATGTGCGAATCTGTTCTCGTTCCTAACTGAGTTCAAGTGTAGCCATGTTTACAGGATCTTCATAAGTGATATCTTATGATAAGTTTCTTTTTCTGTGTGACTTATTTCACTTAGAATCATCGTACCTGAATCCACCCATTTTGCTGCTACTGGTCTTATGACATTGATTTCATGGCTGAGGGATATTCCATCTCATGGAAGTACCACAATTTTTTGAACCATTTTTATATTTCCTGGGATATTTAAGGTGTACCCAAGTTGAGGTCCTTGTAAGCAGTGCAGCCCTAAATTTTGGGGTGGCTCTGTCTTATTGATTTTCAGTTTTCCCAAGTTATATTCCCTAGACTGGAAGTGCCCTTGGCTCTGTAGCTCTGTTGTTTACTTCTTTTAGGTAACACAATGCACTCCTCCAGAGAGGCAGTTGGCAATTTACATCCCGCCCATCAGCATAACAAGGCTCCCTGTTCTCCAGGGCCTGTCTTGCCTTTCTGGTTTTTACACAATTTGTGGATGTCCCTTTTGACCAGTGGGAAGTGATGCTTCTTTGTAGTGCAGATTTGCATTGCCCGCTTGCTTGCTTCTCCAAAAAGGGCGTATGCGTTTTCTCCTGAATATATTCAGGAGAAAACGCATACGCCCCTTTTGGCCAAGTGCATCATTGTCGAAGTTGTGCCCCTCTTCCTGTGCTTTAAAGGCGATTCCAACGTACCTCTTCAAATCTGTTTCCTGCTATTCTGCCTCGCTTTCAATTCCGCCTCGTTGCCTTCCCTCAACAGATTTTTGGACGATAGTTGTCCTTTATTACTCGGCCAGTTTGTGTATTGCTGTGCCCCTGAGCTCCATTTTTCAACTCGTTTTTTGTGAGCAGACCGCAAGTCCAAAATTTTGGTTCAGGACCTATACTGGTTCCCGGTGGGTGGCTGAGACTTTGGTTAATTCTTCTTCCTGCCAGGAAATTACAGTGATATGTGCCCGTCCAAATGCCTAACAGCTACTCTCTCATTGGTTCTCCCTCTTCCCTTTCATCCTCTGCCAAATTGGCAACCTGTGCGAACCAGGAGGTTAAAGGGGCTGTCTCTCCAAGTTGGGAGGTTGATAGTAAAGCAGATGGAAAGTCAAACCGGAGCACCAGGAGAGGGACTATTAGTTGAGTTTTAGAAACCTTTCGTATTCACAGTGTGTCCGTTCTCTAGGTTTCCCGTACATGTTATAACTGTAGTAATATTCCCTTCAACCTGGAGAGTTGGGACCCATGGAATGGGTGACAGGCATTTGTGCTTTAAAGGGTCTGCATTTGCTCACCCAATCTCACCAATCGTCTCAGTCCCAAGTGTCCCTCGTTATGCCACATCCAGCTGTCATTGTAGATAGGGTCATTCCAGGTTTCATCAGAGACCCTCAAGGAATTGTAAAGAATTTCACAGTTTTTTTGTTTTGTTTTTGAAATTCCTTTTTATAGTGGGTTTGAGCTGATTCTCGCTGCCATGTTTATGCCAGTCTAGACACACTTGATTCCCTTACGGCGACATATCAATACATAGGTTTTAAGATTCTTACTAGTCAGATATATTCCTCTGCGGGAAATATGGGGTTTTGAGTCCCTTTCACTGAGGAAGGTGTAGGTCTTGTCTATTCCATAGTTGGTTTTTGGAACGGTACCTGTGCTTATAACAAACTCTGGTTTTATGCATCACCCCACCTCTCCTTCCCACTTAAGCAGGCATAAGAGTGTTTTCTAAATGTGAGACACTGTTCTCTTTCCTAACTCAGTTCAAGTGTAGCCATGTTTACAGGATCTTCATAAGTGATATCTTATGATAAGTTTCTTTTTCTGTGTGATTTATTTCACTTTGGATCATCGTACCGGAATCCACCCATTTTGCTGCTACTGGTCTTATGACATTGATTTCATGGCTGAGGGATATTCCATCGTACGTAAGTACCACAATTTTTTGAACCATTTTTATATTTCCTGGGATATTTAAGGTGTATCCAAGTTGAGGTCCTTGTAAGCAGTGCAGCCCTAAATTTTGGGGTGGCTCTGTCTTATTGATTTTCAGTTTTCCCAAGGTATATTCCCTAGACTGGAAGTGCCCTTGGCTCTGTAGCTCTGTTGATTACTTGTTTTAGGGAACACAATGCACTCCTCCAGAGAGGCAGTTGGCAAGTTACATCCCCCCCATCAGCATAACAAGGCTCCCTGTTCTCCAGGGCCTGTCTTGCCTTTCTGGTTTTTACACATCTTGTGGATGTCCCTTTTGACCGGTGGGAAGTGATACTTCTTTGTAGTGCAGAATTGCATTGCCCGCTTGCTTGCTTGGCCAAAAAGGGCGTATGCGTTTTCTCCTGAATATATTCAGGAGAAAACGCATACGCCCTTTTTGGCCAAGTGCATCATTGTCGAAGTTGTGCCCCTCTTCCTGTGCTTTAAAGGCGATTCCAACGTACCTCTTGAAATCTGTTTCCTGCTATTCTGCCTCGCTTTCAAGTCCGCCTCGTTGCCTTCCCTCAACAGATTTTTGGACGATAGTTGTCCTTCATTACTTGGCCAGTTTGTGAATTGCTGTGCCCCTGAGCTCCATTTTTCAACTCGTTTTTTGTGAGCTGACCGCATTCCAAAATTTTGGTTCATGAGCTATACTGGTTCCCAGTGAGTGGCTGAGACTTTGCTTAATTCTTCTTCCTGCCGGGAAATTAGAGTGACATGTGCCCGTCCAAATGCCTAAGAGCTACTCTCTCATTAGTTCTCCCTCTTCCCTTTCATCCTCTGCCAAATTGGCAACCTGTGCGAACCAGGAGGTTAAAGGGGCTGTCTCTCCAAGTTGGGAGGTTGATAGTAAAGCAGATGGAAAGTCAAACCGGAGCACCAGGAGAGGGACTATTAGTTGAGTTTTAGAAACCTTTCGTATTCACAGTGTGTCCGTTCTCTAGGTTTCCCGTACATGTTATAGCTGTAGTAATATTCCCTTCAACCTGGAGAGTTGGGACCCATGGAATGAGTGCCAGGCATTTGTGCTTTAAAGGGTCTGCATTTGCTCACCCAATCTCACCAATCCTCTCAGTCACAAGTGTCCAGCCTTATGCCACATCCAGGTGTGGTTGTACATAGGGTCATTCCAGGTTTCATCAGAGACCCTGAAGGAATTGTAAAGAATTTCCCAGTTTTTTTGTTTTGTTTTTGTAATTCCTTTTTATAGTGGGTTTGAGCTGATTCTCGCTGCCATGTTTATGCCAGTCTAGACACACTTGATTCCCTTATGGAGACATATCAATACATAGTTTTTAAGATTCTTACTAGTCAGATATATTCCTCTGCGGGAAATATGGGGTTTTGAGTCCCTTTCACTGAGGAAGGTGTAGGTCTTGTCTATTCCATAGTTGGTTTTTGGAACGGTACCTGTGCTTATATCAAACTCTGGTTTTATGCATCACCCCACCTCTCCTTCCCCCTTAAGCAGGCATAAGAGTGTTTTCTAAATATGAGACACTGTTCTCTTTCCTAACTCAGTTCAAGTGTAGCCATGTTTACAGGATCTTCATAATTGCTATCTTATGATAAGTTTCTTTTTCTATGTGACTTATTTCACTTAGAATCATCGTACCTGAATCCACCCATTTTGCTGCTACTGGTCTTATGACATTGATTTCATGCCTGAGGGATATTCCATCGTACGTAAGTACCACAATTTTTTGAACCATTTTTATATTTCCTGGGATATTTAAGGTGTACCCAAGTTGAGGTCCTTGTAAGCAGTGCAGCCCTAAATTTTGGGGTGGCTCTGGCTTATTGATTTTCAGTTTTCCCAAGGTATATTCCCTAGACTGGAAGTGCCCTTGGCTCTGTAGCTCTGTTGTTTACTTGTTTTAGGGAACACAATGCACTGCTCCAGAGAGGCAGTTGGCAATTTACATCCCGCCCATCAGCATAACAAGGCTCCCTGTTCTCCAAGGCCTGTCTTGCCTTTCTGGTTTTTACACATCTTGTGGATGTCCCTTTTGACCGGTGGGAAGTGATACTACTTTGTACTGCAGATTTGCATTGCCCGCTTGCTTGCTTGGCCAAAAAGGGCGTATGCGTTTTCTCCTGAATATATTCAGGAGAAAACGCATACGCCCTTTTTGGCCAAGTGCATCATTGTCGAAGTTGTGCCCCTCTTCCTGTGCTTTAAAGGCGATTCCAACGTACCTCTTGAAATCTGTTTCCTGCTATTCTGCTTCGCTTTCAAGTCGGCCTCGTTGCCTTCCCTCAACAGATTTTTGGACGATAGTTGTCCTTTATTACTTGGCCAATTTGTGATATTGCTGTGCCCCTGAGCTCCATTTTTCAACTCGTTTTTTGTGAGCTGACCGCCAGTCCAAAATTTTGGTTCAGAACCTAAGCTGGATCCCGGTGGGGGGCTGAGACTTTGTTTAATTCTTCTTCCTGGCGGGAAGTTAGAGTGATATGTGCCCGTCCAAATGCCTAACAGCTACTCTCTCATTGGTTCTCCCTCTTCCCTTTCATCCTCTGCCAAATAGGCAACCTGTGCGAACCAGGAAGTTAAAGGGGCTGTCTCTCCAAGTTGGGAGATTGATAGTAAAGCGGATGGAAAGTCAAACCGGAGCAACAGGAGAGGGACTATTCGTTGAGTTTTAGAAACATTTCGTATTCACAGTGTGTCCGTTCTCTAGGTTTCCCGTACATGTTATAACTGTAGTAATATTCCCTTCAACCTGGAGAGTTGGGACCCATGGAATGGGTGCCTTGCATTATTGCTTTAAAGGGTCTGCATTTGCTCACCCAATCTCACCAATCCTCTCAGTCCCAAGTGTCCCTCGTTATGCCACATCCAGCTGTCATTGTAGATAGGGTCATTCCAGGTTTCATCAGAGACCCTGAAGGAATTGTAGAATAATTTCCCAGTTTTTTTTGTTTTGTTTTTGAAATTCCTTTTTATAGTGGGTTTGAGCTGATTCTCGCTGCCATGTTTATGCCAGCCTAGACACACTTGTTTCCCATACAGAGTCATACCAATACATAGGTTTTAAGATTCTTACTAGTCAGATATATTCCTCTGTGGGAAATATGGGTTTTGACTCCCTTTCACTGAGGAAGGTGTAGGTCCTGTCTATTCCATAGTTGGTTTTTGGAACGGTACCTGTGCTTATATCAAACTCTGGTTTTATGCATCACCCCACCTCTCCTTCCCCCTTAAGCAGGCATAAGAGTGTTTTCTAAATGTGAGACACTGTTCTCTTTCCTAACTCAGTTCAAGTGTAGCCATATTTACAGGATCTTCCTAAGTGCTATATTTTGATAAGTTTCTTTTTATCTGTGACTTATTTCACTTAGAATCATCGTACCTGAATCCACCCATTTTGCTGCTACTGGTCTTATGACATTGATTTCATGGCTGAGGGATATTCCATCGTACGTAAGTACCACAATGTTTTGAACCATTTTTATATTTCCTGGGATATTTAAGGTGTACCCAAGTTGAGGTCCTTGTAAGCAGTGCAGCCCTAAATTTTGGGGTGGCTCTGTCTTATTGATTTTCAGTTTTCCCAAGGTATATTCCCTAGACTGGAAGTGCCCTTGGCTCTGTAGCTCTGTTCTTTACTTGTTTTAGGGAACACAATGCACTCCTCCAGAGAGGCAGTTGGCAATTTACATCCCGCCCATCAGCATAACAAGGCTCCCTGTTCTACAGGGCCTGTCTTTCCTTTCTGGTTTTTACACATTTTGTGGATGTCCCTTTTGACCGGTGGGAAGTGACACTTCTTTGTAGTGCAGATTTACATTGCCCGCTTGCTTGCTTGGCGAAAAAGGGCGTATGCGTTTTCTCCTGAATATATTCAGGAGAAAACGCATACGCGCTTTTTGGCCAAGTGCATCATTGTCGAAGTTGTGCCCCTCTTCCTGTGCTTTTAAGGCGATTCCAACGTACCTCTTGAAATCTGTTTCCTGCTACTCTGCCTCGCTTTCAAGTCTGCCACGTTGCCTACCCTCAACAGATTTTTGGACGATAGTTGTCTTTATTAATCGGCCAGTTTGTGAATTGCTGTGCCCCTGAGCTCCATTTTTCAACTCGTTTTTGGTGAGCTGACCGCAAGTCCAAAATTTTGGTTCAGGACCTATACTGCTTCCCGGTGGGTGGCTGAGACTTTGGTTAATACTTCTTCCTGCCGGGAAATTACAGTGATATGTGCCCTTCCAAATGCCTAACAGCTACTCTCTCATTGGTTCTCCCTCTTCCCTTTCATCCTCTTCCAAATTGGCAACCTGTGTGAACTAGGAGGTTAAAGGGGCTGTCTCTCCAAGTTGGGAGGTTGATAGTAGAGCAGATGGAAAGTCAAACCGGAGCACCAGGAGAGGGACTATTCGTTGAGTTTTAGAAACCTTTCGTATTCACAGTGTGTCCGTTCTCTAGGTTTCCCGTACATGTTATAACTGTAGTAATATTCCCTTCAACCTGGAGAGTTGGGACTCATGGAATGGGTGCCAAGCATTTGTGCTTTAAAGGGTCTGCATTTGCTCACCCAATCTCACCAAACCTCTCAGTCCCAAGTGTCCAGCCTTATGCCACATCCAGCTGTCGTTGTAGATAGGGTCATTCAGGGATTCATCAGAGACCCTGAAGGAATTGTAAAGAATTTCCCAGTTTTTTCTTTTGATTTTGAAATTCCTTTTTATAGTGGGTTTGAGCTGATTCTCGCTGCCATGTTTATGCCAGTCTAGACACACTTGTTTCCCTTTCAGAGACATATCAATACATAGGTTTTAAGATTCTTACTAGTCAGATATATTCCTCTGCAGGAAATATGGTGTTTTGAGTCCCTTTCACTGAGGAAGGTGTAGGTCTTGTCTATTCCATAGTTGGTTTTTGGAACGGTACCTGTGCTTATATCAAACTCTGGTTTTATGCATCACCCCACCTCTCCTTCCACCTTAAGCAGGCATAAGAGTGTTTTCTAAATATGAGACACTGTTCTCTTTCCTAACTCAGTTCAAGTGTAGCCATGTTTATAGGATCTTCATAAGTGATATCTTATGATAAGTTTCTTTTTCTGTGTGACTTATTTCACTTAGAATCATCGTACCTGAATCCACCCATTTTGCTGCGACTGGTCTTATGACATTGATTTCATGGCTGAGGGATATTCCATCGTACGTAAGTACCACAATTTTTTGAACCATTTTTATATTTCCTGCGATACTTAATGTGTATCCAAGTTGAGGTCCTTGTAAGCAGTGCAGCCCTAAATTATGGGGTGGCTCTGTCTTATTGATTTTCAGTTTTCCCAAGGTATATTCCCTAGACTGGAAGTGCCCTTGGCTCTGTAGCTCTGTTCTTCACTTGTTTTAGGGAACACAATGCACTCCTCCAGAGAGGCAGTTGGCAATTTACATCCCGCCCATCAGCATAACAAGGCTCCCTGTTCTCCAGGGCCTGTCTTGCCTTTCTGGTTTTTACACATTTTGTGGATGTCCCTTTTGACCGGTGGGAAGTGATACTTCTTTGTAGTGCAGATTTGCATTGCCCGCTTCCTTGCTTGGCCAAAAAGGGCGTATGCGTTTTCTCCTGAATATATTCAGGAGAAAACGCATACGCCCTTTTTGGCCAAGGGCATCATTGTCGAAGTTTTGCCCCTCTTCCTGTGCTTTAAAGGCGATTCCAATGTACCTCTTGAAATCTGTTTCCTGCTATTCTGCCTCGCTTTCAAGTCTGCCTCGTTGCCTACCCTCAACAGATTTTTGGACGATAGTTGTCCTTTATTAATCGGCCAGTTTGTGAATTGCTGTGCCCCTGAGCTCCATTTTTCAACTCGTTTTTGGTGAGCTGACCGAAAGTCCAACATTTTGGTTCAGGACCTATGCTGGCTCCCGGTGGGGGGCTGAGACTTTGGTTAATTCTTCTTCCTACCGGGAATTTAGAGTGATATGTGCCCGTCCAAATGCCTAACAGCTACTCTCTCATTGGTTCTCCCTCTTCCCTTTCATCCTCTGCCAAATTGGCAAGCTGTGCGAACCAGGATGTTAAAGGGGCTGTCTCTCCAAGTTGGGAGATTGATAGTAAAGCAGATGGAAAGTCAAACCGGAGCACCAGGAGAGGGACTATTCGTTGAGTTTTAGAAACCTTTCGTATTCACAGTGTGTCCGTTCTCTAGGATTCCCGTACATGTTATAGCTGTAGTAATATTCCCTTTAACCTGGAGAGTTGGGACGCATGGAATGGGTGCCATGCATTATTGCTGTAAAGGGTTTGCATTTGCTCACCCAATCTCAACAATTCTCTCTGTCCCAAGTGTCCAGCCTTATGCCACATCCAGCTGTCGTTGTAGATAGGGTCATTCCTGGTTTCATCAGAGACCCTGAAGGAATTGTAAAGAATATCCCAGTTTTTTTGTTTTGTTTTTGAAATTCCTTGTTATAGTGGGTTTGAGCTGATTCTCGCTGCCATGTTTATGCCAGTCTAGACACACTTGATTCCCTTATGGAGACAAATCAATACATAGGTTTTAAGATTCTTACTAGTCAGATATATTCCTCTGCGGGAAATATGGGGTTTTGAGTCCCTTTCACTGAGGAAGGTGTAGGTCTTGTCTATTCCATAGTTGTTTTTTGGAAAGGCACCTGTGCTTATATCAAACTCTGGTTTTATGCATCACCCCACATCTCCTTCCCCCTTAAGCAGGCATAAGAGTGTTTTCTAAATGTGAGACACTGTTCTCTTTCCTAACTCAGTTCAAGTGTAGCCATGTTTACAGGATCTTCATAAGTGATATCTTATGATAAGTTTCTTTTTCTGTGTGACTTATTTCACTTAGAATCATCGTACCTGAATCCACCCTTTTTGCTGCTACTGGTCTTATGACATTGATTACATGGCTGAGGGATATTCCATCGTACGTAAGTACCACAAATTTTTGAACCATTTTTATATTTCCTGGGACATTTAAGGTGTACCCAAGTTGAGGTCCTTGTAAGCAGTGCAGCCCTAAATTTTTGGGTGGCTCTGTCTTATTGATTTTCAGTTTTCCCAAGGTATATTCCCTAGACTGGAAGTGCCCTTGGCTCTGCAGCTCTGTTCTTTACTTGTTTTAGGGAACACAATGCACTCCTCCAGAGAGGCAGTTGGCAATTTACATCCCGCCCATCAGCATAACAAGGCTCCCTGTTCTCCAGGGCCTGTCTTGCCTTTCTGGTTTTTACACATTTTGTGGATGTCCCTTTTGACCGGTGGGAAGTGATACTTCTTTGTAGTCCAGATTTGCATTGCCGGCTTGCTTGCTTGGCCAAAGTGGGCGTATGCGTTTTCTCCTGAATATATTCAGGAGAAAACACATACGCCCTTTTTGGCCAAGTGCATCATTGTCGAAGTTGTGCCCCTCTTCCTGTGCTTTAAAGGCGATTCCAACGTACCTCTTGAAATCTGTTTCCTGCTATTCTGCCTCTCTTTCAAGTCCGCCTCGTTGCCTTCCCTCAACAGATTTTTGGACGATAGTTGTCCTTTATTACTCGGCCAGTTTGTGAAATGCTGTTCCCCTGAGCTCCATTTTTCAACTCGTTTTTGGTGAGCTGACCGCAAGTCCAAAATTTTGGTTCAGGACCTATACTGTTTCCCGGTGGGTGGCTGAGACTTTGGTTAATTCTTCTTCCTGCCGGGAAATTACAGTGATATGTGCCCTTCCAAAGGCCTAACAGCTACTCTCTCATTGGTTCTCCCTCTTCCCTTTCATCCTCTGCCAAATTGGCAACCTGTGCGAACCAGGAGTGTAAAGGGGCTGTCTCTCAAAGTTGGGAGGTTGATAGTAAAGCAGATGGAAAGTCAAACCGGAGCACCAGGAGAGGGACAATTCGTTGAGTTTTAGAAACCTTTCGTATTCACAGTGTGTCCGTTCTCTAGCTTTCCCATACATGTTATAACTGTAGTAATATTCCCTTCAACCTGGAGAGTTGGGACCCATGGAATGGGTGCCATGCATTATTGCTTTAAAGGGTCTGCATTTGCTCACCCAATCTCACCAATACTCTCAGTACCAACTGTCCAGCCTTATGCCACATCCAGCTGTCATTGTAGATAGGGTCATTCCAGGTTTCATCAGAGACCCTGAAGGATTTGTAAAGAATATCCCTGTTTTTATGTTTTGTTTTTGAAATTCCTTTTTATAGTGGGTTTGAGCTGATTCTCGCTGCCATGATTATGCCAGTCTAGACACACTTGATTCCCTTATGGAGACAAATCAATACATAGGTTTTAAGATTCTTACTAGTCAGATATATTCCTCTGCGGGAAATATGGGGTTTTGAGTCCCTTTCACTGAGGAAGGTGTAGGTCTTGTCTATTCCATAGTTGTTTTTTGGAAAGGCACCTGTGCTTATATGAAACTCTGGTTTTATGCATCACCCCACCTCTTCTTCCCCCTTAAGCAGGCATAAGAGTGTTTTCTAAATGTGAGACACTGTTCTCTTTCCTAACTCAGTTCAAGCGTAGCCATGTTTACAGGATCTTCATAAGTGATATTTTATGATAAGTTTCTTTTTCTGTGTGACTTATTTCACTTAGAATCATCGTACCTGAATCCACCCATTTTGCTGCTACTGGTCTTATGACATTGATTTCATGGCTGAGGGATATTCCATTGTACCTAAGTACCACAATTTTTTGAACCATTTTTATATTTCCTGGGATATTTAAGGTGTACCCAAGTTGAGGTCCTTGTAAGCAGTGCAGCCCTAAATTTTGGGGTGGCTCTGCCTTATTGATTTTCAGTTTTCCCAAGGTATATTCCCTAGACTGGAAGTGCCCTTGGCTCTGTAGCTCTGTTGTTTACTTGCTTTAGGGAACATAATGCACCCCTCCAGAGAGGCAGTTGGCAATTTACATCCCGCCCATCAGCATAACAAGGCTCCCTGTTCTCCAGGGCCTGTCTTGCCTTTCTGGTTTTTACACATTTTGTGGATGTCCCTTTTGACCGGTGGGAAGTGATACTTCTTTGTAGTGCAGATTCGCATTGCCCGCTTGCTTGCATGGCCGAAAAGGGTGTATGCGTTTTCTCCTGAATATATTCAGGAGAAAACGCTTACGCCCATTTTGCCCAAGTGCATCATTGTCAAAGTTGTGCCCCTCTTCCTGTGCTTTAAAGGCGATTCCAACGTACTTCTTGAAATCTGTTTCCTGCTATTCTGCCTCGCTTTCAAGTCCGCCTCGTTGCCGTCCCTCAACAGATTTTTGGACGATAGTTGTCCTTTATTTTTCGGCCAGTTTGTGAATTGCTGTGCCCCTGAGCTCAATTATTCAACTCGTTTTTAGTGAGCTGACCGCAAGTCCAAAATTTTGGTTCAGGACCTATACTGGTTCCCGGTGGGTGGCTGAGACTTTGGTTAATACTTCTTCCTGCTGAGAAATTACAGTGATATGTGCCCGTCCAAATGCCTAACAGCTACTCTCTCATTGGTTCTCCCTCTTCACTTTCATCCTATGCCAAATTGGCAACATGTGCGAACCAGGAGATTAAAGGGGCTGTCTCTCCAAGTTGGGAGGTTGATAGTAAAGCAGATGGAAAGTCAAACCGGAGCACCAGGATAGGGACTATTCATTGAGTTTTAGAAACCTTTTGTATTCACAGTGTGTCCGTTCTCTAGGTTTCCCGTACATGTTATAACTGTAGAAATATTCCCTTCAACTTGGAGAGTTGAGACCCATGGAATGGGTGCCATCCATTATTGCTTTAAAGGGTCTGCATTTGCTCACCCAATCTCACCAATCCTCTCAGTCCCAAGTGTCCAGCCTTATGCCACAGCCAGCTGTTGTTGTAGATAGGGTCATTCCAGGTTTCATCAGAGACTCTGAAGGAATTGTAAAGAATTTCCCAGTTTTTTTGTTTTGTTTTTGAAATTCCTTTTTATAGTGGGTTTGAGCTGATTCTCGCTGCCATGTTTATGCCAGTCTAGACACACTTGATTCCCTTACGGAGACATATCAATACATAGGTTTTAAGATTCTTACTAGTCAGATATATTCCTCTGTGGGAAATATGGGGTTTTGAGACCCTTTCACTGAGGAAGGTGTAGGTCTTGTCTATTCCATAGTTGGTTTTTGGAACGGTACTTGTGCTTATATCAAACTCTGGTTTTATGCATCACCCCACCTCTCCTTCCCCCTTAAGCAGGCATAAGAGCGTTTTCTAAATGTGAGACACTGCTCTCGTTCCTAACTCAGTTCAAGTGTAGCCATGTTTACAGGATCATCATAAGTGATATCTTATGATAAGTTTCTTTTTCTGTGTGACTTATTTCACTTAGAATCATCGTACCTGAATCCACCCATTTTTCTGCTTCTGGTCTTATGACATTGATTTCATGGCTGAGGGATATTCCATCGTACGTAAGTACCACAATTGTTGGAACCATTTTTATATTTCCTGGGATATTTAAGGTGTACCCAAGTTGAGGTCCTTGTAAGCAGTGCAGCCCTAAATTTTGGGGTGGCTCTGTCTTATTGATTTTCAGTTTTCCCAAGGTATATTCCCTAGACTGGAAGTGCCCTGGGCTCTGTAGCTCTGTTGTTTACTTCTTTTAGGGAACACAATGCACTCCTCCAGAGAGGCAGTTGGCAATTTACATCCCGCCCATCAGCATAACAAGGCTCCCTGTTCTCCAGGGCATGTCTTGCCTTTCTGGTTTTTACACATTTTGTGCATGTCCCTTTTAACCGGTGGGAAGTGATACTTCTTTGTAGTGCAGATTTGCATTGCCCGCTTGCTTGTTTGGCCAAAAAGGGCGTATGCGTTTTCTCCTGAATATATTCAGGAGAAAACGCATACGCCCTTTTTGGCCAAGTGCATCATTGTCGAAGTTGTGCCCCTCTTCCTGTGCTTTAAAGGCGATTCCAACGTACCTCTTGAAATCTGTTTCCTGCTATACTGCCTCGCTTTCAAGTCGGCCTCGTTGCCTTCCCTCAACATATTTTTGGACGATAGTTGTCCTTTATTACTCGGCCAGTTTGTGAAATGCTGTGCCCCTGAGCTCCATTTTTCAACTCGTTTTTGGTGAGCTGACCGCAAGTCCAAAATTTTGTTTCAGGACCTATACTGTTTCCAGGTGGGTGGCTGAGACTTTGGTTAATTCTTCTTCCTCCCGGGAAATTACAGTGATATGTGCCCGTCCAAATGCCTAACAGCTACTCTCTCATTGGTTCTCCCTCTTCCCTTTCATTCTCTGCCAAATTGGAAACCTGTGCGAACCAGGAGGTTAAAGGGGCTGTCTCTCCAAGTTGGGAGGTTGATAGTAAAGCAGATGTAAAGTCAAACCGAATCACCAGGAGAGGGACTATTCGTTGAGTTTTAGAAACCTTTCGTATTCACAGTGTGTCCGTTCTCTAGGTTTCCCGTACATGTTATAGCTGTAGTAATATTCGCTTCAACATGGAGAGTTGGGACCCATGGAATGCGTGCCATGCATTATTGCTTTAAAGGGTCTGCATTTGCTCACCCAATCTCACAAATCCTCTCAGTCCCAAGTGTCCAGCCTTATGCCACATCCAGCTCTCGTTGTAGATAGGGTCATTCCAGGTTTCATCAGAGACCCTGAAGGAATTGTAAAGAATATCCCAGTTTTTTTGTTTTGTTTTTGAAATTCCTTGTTATAGTGGGTTTGAGCTGATTCTCGCTGCCATGTTTATGCCAGTCTAGACACACTTGATTCCCTTATGGAGACAAATCAATACATAGGTTTTAAGATTCTTACTAGTCAGATATATTCCTCTGCGGGAAATATGGGGTTTTGAGTCCCTCTCACTGAGGAAGGTGTAGGTCTTGTCTATTCCATAGTTGTTTTTTGGAAAGGCACCTGTGCTTATATCAAACTCTGGTTTTATGCATCACCCCACATCTCCTTCCCCCTTAAGCAGGCATAAGAGTGTTTTCTAAATGTGAGACACTGTTCTCTTTCCTAACTCAGTTCAAGTGTAGCCATGTTTACAGGATCTTCATAAGTGATATTTTATGATAAGTTTCTTTTTCTGTGTGACTTATTTCACTTAGAATCATCGTACCTGAATCCACCCATTTTGCTGCTACTGGTCTTATGACATTGATTTCATGGCTGAGGGATATTCCATCGTACGTAAGTACCACAATTTTTTGAACCATTTTTATATTTCCTGGGATATTTAAGGTGTACCCAAGTTGAGGTCCTTGTAAGCAGTGCAGCCCTAAATTTTGGGGTGGCTGTGTCTTATTGATTTTCAGTTTTCCCAAGGTATATTCCCTAGACTGGAAGTGCACTTGGCTCTGTAGCTCTGTTGTTTACTTGTTTTAGGGAACACAATGCACTCCTCCAGAGAGGCAGTTGGCAATTTACATCCCGCCCATCAGCATAACAAGGCTCCCTGTTCTCCAGGGCCTGTCTTGCCTTTCTGGTTTTTACACATTTTGTGGATGTCCCTTTTGACCGGTGGGAAGTGATACTTCTTTGTAGTGCAGATTTGCATTGCCCGCTTGATTGCTTGGCCAAAGTGGGCGTATGCGTTTTCTCCTGAATATATTCAGGAGAAAACACATACGCCCTTTTTGGCCAAGTGCATCATTGTCGAAGTTGTGCCCCTCTTCCTGTGCTTTAAAGGCGATTCCAACGTACATCTTGAAATCTGTTTCCTGCTATTCTGCCTCGCTTTCAAGTCCGCCTCGTTGCCTTCCCTCAACAGATTTTTGGACGATAGTTGTCCTTTATTACTCGGCCAGTTTGTGAATTGCTGTGCCCCTGAGCACCATTTTTCAACTCATTTTTGGTGAGCTGACCGCAAGTCCAAAATTTTGGTTCAGGACCTATACTCTTTCCTGGTGGGTGGCTGAGACTTTGGTTAATTCTTCTTCCTGCCAGGAAATTACAGTGATATGTGCCCTTGCAAATGCCTAACAGCTACTCTCTCATTGGTTCTCCCTCTTCCCTTTCATCCTCTGCCAAATTGGCAACCTTTGCGAACCAGGAGTGTAAAGGGGCTGTCTCTCCAAGTTGGGAGGTTGATAGTAAAGCAGATGGAAAGTCAAACCGGAGCACCAGGAGAGGGACAATTCGTTGAGTTTTAGAAACCTTTCGTATTCACAGTGTGTCCGTTCTCTAGGTTTCCCGTACATGTTATAACTGTAGTAATATTCCCTTCAACCTGGAGAGTTGGGACCCATGGAATTGGTGCCATGCATTATTGCTTTAAAGGGTCTGCATTTGCTCACCCAATCTCACCAATACTCTCAGTACCAAGTGTCCAGCCTTATGCCACATCCAGCTGTCATTGTAGATAGGGTCATTCCAGGTTTCATCAGAGACCCTGAAGGAATTGTAAAGAATATCCCTGTTTTTATGTTTTGTTTTTGAAATTCCTTTTTATAGTGGGTTTGCGCTGATTCTCGCTGCCATGATTATGCCAGTCTAGACACACTTGATTACCTTATGGTGACAAATCAATACATAGGTTTTAAGATTCTTACTAGTCAGATATATTCCTCTGCGGGAAATATGGGGTTTTGGGTCCCTTTCACTGAGGAAGGTGTAGGTCTTGTCTATTCCATAGTTGTTTTTTGGAAAGGCACCTGTGCTTATATCAAACTCTGGTTTTATGCATCACCCCACCTCTCCTTCCCCCTTAAGCAGGCATAAGAGTGTTTTCTAAATGTGAGACACTGTTCTCTTTCCTAACTCTGTTCAAGTGTAGCCATGTTTACAGGATCTTCATAAGTGATATTTTATGATAAGTTTCTTTTTCTGTGTGACATATTTCACTTAGAATCATCGTACCTGAATCCACCCATTTTGCTGCTACTGGTCTTATGACATTGATTTGACGGCTGAGGGATATTCCATCGTACGTAAGTACCACAATTTTTTGAACCATTTTTATATTTCCTGGGATATTTAAGGTGTACCCAAGTTGAGGTCCTTGTAAGCAGTGCAGCCCTAAATTTTGGGGTGGCTCTGCCTTATTGATTTTCAGTTTTCCCAAGGTATATTCCCTAGACTGGAAGTGCCCTTGGCTCTGTAGCTCTGTTGTTTACTTGTTTTAGGGAACACAATGCACCCCTCCAGAGAGGCAGTTGGCAATTTACATCCCGCCCATCAGCATAACAAGGCTCCCTGTTCTCCAGGGCCTGTCTTGCCTTTCTGGTTTTTACACATTTTGTGGATGTCCCTTTTGACCGGTGGGAAGTGATACTTCTTTGTAGTGCAGATTTGCATTGCCCGCTTGCTTGCTTGGCCAAAAAGGGTGTATGCGTTTTCTCCTGAATATATTCAGGAGAAAACGCATACGCCCTATTTGGCCAAGTGCATCATTGTCGAAGTTGTGCCCCTCTTCCTGTGCTTTAAAGGCGATTCCAACGTACCTCTTGAAATCTGTTTCCTGCTATTCTGCCTCGCTTTCAAGTCCGCCTCGTTGCCGTCCCTCAACAGATTTTTGGACGATAGTTGTCCTTTATTATTCGGCCAGTTTGTGAATTGCTGTGCCCCTGAGCTCCATTATTCAACTCGTTTTTAGTGAGCTGACCGCAAGTCCAAAATTTTGGTTCAGGACCTATACTGGTTCCCGGTGGGTGGCTGAGACTTTGGTTAATACTTCGTCCTGCTGAGAAATTACAGTGATATGTGCCCGTCCAAATGCCTAACAGCTACTCTCTCATTGGTTCTCCCTCTTCACTTTCATCCTATGCCAAATTGGCAACATGTGCGAACCAGGAGATTAAAGGGGCTGTCTCTCCAAGTTGGGAGGTTGATAGTAAAGCAGATGGAAAGTCAAACCGGAGCACCACGAGAGGGACTATTCGTTGAGTTTTAGAAACCTTTTGTATTCACAGTGTGTCCGTTCTCTAGGTTTCCCGTACATGTTATAACTGTAGAAATATTCCCTTCAACCTGGAGAGTTGAGACCCATGGAATGGGTGCCATCCATTATTGCTTTAAAGGGTCTGCATTTGCTCACCCAATCTCACCAATCCTCTCAGTCCCAAGTGTCCAGCCTTATGCCACAGCCAGCTGTTGTTGTAGATAGGGTCATTCCAGGTTTCATCAGAGACTCTGAAGGAATTGTAAAGAATTTCCCAGTTTTTTTGTTTTGTTTTTGAAATTCCTTTTTATAGTGGGTTTGAGCTGATTCTCGCTGCCATGTTTATGCCAGTCTAGACACACTTGATTCCCTTACGGAGACATATCAATACATAGGTTTTAAGATTCTTACTAGTCAGATATATTCCTCTGCGGGAAATATGGGGTTTTGAGTCCCTTTCACTGAGGAAGGTGTAGGTCTTGTCTATTCCATAGTTGGTTTTTGGAACGGTACCTGTGCTTATATCAAACTCTGGTTTTATGCATCACCCCACCTCTCCTTCCCCCTTAAGCAGGCATAAGAGCGTTTTCTATATGTGAGACACTGCTCTCGTTCCTAACTCAGTTCAAGTGTAGCCATGTTTACAGGATCATCATAAGTGATATCTTATGATAAGTTTCTTTTTCTGTGTGACTTATTTCACTTAGAATCATCGTACCTGAATCCACCCATTTTTCTGCTTCTGGTCTTATGACATTGATTTCATGGCTGAGGGATATTCCATCGTATGTAAGTACCACAATTTTTTGAACCATTTTTATATTTCCTGGCATATTTAAGGTGTACCCAAGTTGAGGTCCTTGTAAGCAGTGCAGCCCTAAATTTTGGGGTGGCTCTGCCTTATTGATTTTCAGTTTTCCCAAGGTATATTCCCTAGACTGGAAGTGCCCTTGGCTCTGTAGCTCTGTTGTTTACTTGTTTTAGGGAACACAATGCACTCCTCCAGAGAGGCAGTTGGCAATTTACATCCCGCCCATCAGCATAACAAGGCTCCCTGTTCTCCAGGGCCTGTCTTGCCTTTCTGGTTTTTACACATTTTGTGGATGTCCCTTTTGACCGGTGGGAAGTGATACTTCTTTGTAGTGCAGATTTGCATTGCCCGCTTGCTTGCTTGGCCAAAAAGGGCGTATGCGTTTTCTCCTGAATATATTCAGGAGAAAACGCATATGCCCTTTTTGGCCAAGTGCATCATTGTCGAAGTTGTGCCCCTCTTCCTGTGCTTTAAAGGCGATTCCAACGTACCTCTTGAAATCTGTTTCCTGCTATTCTGCCTCGCATTCAAGTCCACCTCGTTGCCTTCCCTCAACAGATTTTTGGACGATAGTTGTCCTTTATTACTTGGCCAGTTTGTGAATTGCCGTGCCCCTGAGCTCCATTTTTCAACTCGTTTTTGGTGAGCTGACCGCAAGTCCAAAATTTTGTTTCAGGACCTATACTGTTTCCCGGTGGGTGGCTGAGACTTTGGTTAATTCTTCTTCCTGCCGGGAAATTACAGTGATATGTGCCCGTCCAAATGCCTAACAGCTACTCTCTCATTGGTTCTGCCTCTTCCCTTTCAGCCTCTGCCAAATTGGCAACCTGTGCGAACCAGGAGGTTAAAGGGGCTGTCTCTCCAAGTTGGGAGGTTGATAGTAAAGCAGATGGAATGTCAAACCGAATCACCAGGTGAGGGACTATTCGTTGAGTTTTAGAAACCTTTCGTATTCACAGTGTGTCCGTTCTCTAGGTTTCCCGTACATGTTATAGCTGTATTAATATTCCCTTCAACCTGGAGAGTTGGGACCCATGGAATGCGTGCCATGCATTATTGCTTTAAAGGGTCTGCATTTGCTCACCCAATCTCACCAATCCTCTCAGTCGCAAGTGTCCTGCCTTATGCCACATCCAGCTCTCGTTGTAGCTAGGGTCATTCCAGGTTTCATCAGAGACCCTGAAGGAATTGTAAAGAATTTCCCAGTTTTTTTGTTTTGTTTTTGAAATTCCTTTTTATAGTGGGTTTGAGCTGATTCTCGCTGCCATGTTTATGCCAGTCTAGACACACTTGATTCCCTTACGGAGACATATCAATACATAGGTTTTAAGATTCTTACTAGTCAGATATATTCCTCTGCGGGAAATATGGTGTTTTGAGTCCCTTTCACTGAGGAAGGTGTAGGTCTTGTCTATTCCATAGTTGGTTTTTGGAATGGTACCTGTGCTTATATCAAACTCTGGTTTTATGCATCACCCCACCTCTCCTTCCCCCTTAAGCAGGCATAAGAGTGTTTTCTAAATGTGAGACTTTGTTCTCTTTCCTAACTCAGTACAAGTGTAGCCATGTTTACAGGATCTTCATAAGTGATATCTTATGATAAGTTTCTTTTCCTGTGTGACCTATTTCACTTAGAATCATCGTACCTGAATCCACCCATTTTGCTGCTACTGGTCTTATGACATTGATTTCATGGCTGAGGGATATTCCATCGTATGTAAGTACCACAATTTTTTGAACCATTTTTATATTTCCTGGGATATTTAAGGTGTACAAGTTGAGGTCCTTGTAAGCAGTGCAGCCCTAAATTTTGGGGTGGCTCTGTCTTATTGATTTTCAGTTTTCCCAAGGTATATTCCCTAGACTAGAAGTGCCCTTGGCTCTGTAGCTCTGTTGTTTACTTGTTTTAGGGAACACAATGCACTCCTCCAGAGAGGCAGTTGGCAATTTACATCCTGCCCATCTGCATAACAAGGCTCCCTGTTCTCCAGGGCCTGTCTTGCCTTTCTGGTTTTTACACATTTTGTGGATGTCCCTTTTGAGAGGTGGGAAGTGATACTTCTTTGCAGTGCAGATTTGCATTGCCCGCTTGCTTGCTTGGCCAAAATGGGCGTATGCGTTTTCTCCTGAATATATTCAGGAGAAAACGCATACGCCCTTTTTGGCCAAGTGCATCATTGTCGAAGTTGTGCCCCTCTTCCTGTGCTTTAAAGGCAATTCCAACGTACCTCTTGAAATCTGTTTCCTGCTATTCTGCCTCGCTTTCAAGTCCGCCTCGTTGCCTTCCCTCAACAGATTTTTGGATGATACTTTTCCTTTATTACTAGGCCAGTTTGTGAATTGCTGTGCCCCTGAGCACCATTTTTCAACTCGTTTTTGGTGAGCTGACCGCAAGTCCAAAATTTTGGTTCAGGACCTATACTGGTTCCCGGTGGGTGGCTAAGACTTGGGTTAATTCTTCTTCCTGCCGGGAAATTACAGTGATATGTGCCAGTCCAAATGCCTAACAGCTACTCTCTCATTGGTTCTCCCTCTTCCCTTTCATCCTCTGCCAAATTGGAAACCTGTGCGAACCAGCAGGTAAAGGGGCTGTCTCTCCAAGTTGTGAGGTTGATAGTAAAGCAGATGGAAAGTCAAACCGGATCACCAGGATAGGGACTATTCGTTGAGTTTTAGAAACCTTTCGTATTCACAGTGTGTCCGTTCTCTAGGTTTCCCGTACATGTTATAGCTGTAGTAATATTCCCTTCAACCTGGAGAGTTGGGACCCATGGAATGGGTGACATGCATTATTGCTTTAAAGGGTCTGCATTTGCTCACCCAATCTCACCAATCCTCTCAATCCCAAGTGTCCAGCCTTATGCCATATCCAGCTGTCATTGTAGATAGGGTCCTTCCAGGTTTCATCAGACACCCTGAAGGAATTGTAAAGAATTTCCCAGTTTTTTTGTTCTGTTTTTGAAATTCCTTTTTATAGTGGGTTTGAGCTGATTCTCGTTGCCATGTTTATGCCAGTCTAGACACACTTGATTCCCTTACGGAGACATATAAATACATAGGTTTTAAGATTCTTACTAGTCAGATATATTCCTCTGTGGGAAATATGGGGTTTTGAGTCCCTTTCACTGAGGAAGGTGTAGGTCTTGTCTATTCCATAGTTGGTTTTTGGAACGGTACCTGTGCTTATATCAAACTCTGGTTTTATGCATCGCCCCACCTCTCCTTCTCCCTTAAGCAGGCATAAGAGTGTTTTCTAAATGTGAGACACTGTTCTCTTTCCTAACTCAGTTCAAGTGTAGCCATATTTACAGGATCTTCATAAGTGATATATTATGATAAGTTTCTTTTCCTGTGTGACCTATTTCACTTAGAATCATCGTACCTGAATCCACCCATTTTGCTGCTACTGGGCTTATGACATTGATTTCATGGCTGAGGGATATTCCATCGTACGTAATTACCACAATTTTTTGAACCATTTTTATATTTCCTGGGATATTTAAGGTGTACAAGTTGAAGTCCTTGTAAGCAGTGCAGCCCTAAATTTTGGGGTGGCTCTGTCTTATTGATTTTCCCTTTTCCCAAGGTATATTCCCTAGACTAGAAATGTCCTTGGCTCTGTAGCTCTGTTGTTTACTTGTTTTAGGGAACACAATGCACTCCTCCAGAGAGACAGTTGGCAATTTACATCCCGTCCATCAGCATAACAAGGCTCCCTGTTCTCCAGGGCCTGTCTTGCCTTTCTGGTTTTTACACATTTTGTGGATGTCCCTTTTGACCGGTGGGAAGTGATACTTCTTTGTAGTGCAGATTTGCATTGCCCGCTTGCTTGCTTGGCCAAAAAGGGCGTATGCGTTTACTCCTGAATATATTCAGGAGAAAATGCATACGAACTTTTTGGGCAAGTGCATCATTGTCGAAGTTGTGCCCCTCTTCCTGTGCTTTAAAGGCGATTCCAACGAACCTCTTGAAATCTGTTTCCTGCTATTCTGCCTCGCTTTCAAGTCCGCCTCGTTGCCTTCCCTCAACAGATTTTTGGACGATAGTTATCCTTTATTACTCGGCCAGTTTGTGAATTGCTGTGCCCCTGAGCTCCATTTTTCAACTCGTTTTTGGTGAGCTGACCGCAAGTCCAAAATTTTGGTTCAGGACCTATACTGGTTCCCGGTGGGTGGCTGAGACTTTGGTTAATTCTTGTTCCTGCCGGGAAGTTACAGTGATATGTGCCCGTCGAAATGCCTAACAGCTACTCTCTCATTAGTTCTCCCTCTTCCCTTTCATCCTCTGCCAAATTGGCAACCTGTGCGAACCGGGAGGTTAAAGGGGCTGTCTCTCCAAGTTGGGAGGTTGATAGTAAAGCAGATGGAAAGTCAAACTGGAGCACCAGGAGAGGGACTATTTGTTGAGTTTTAGAAACCTTTCGTATTCACAGTGTGTCCGTTCTCTAGGTTTACCGTTCATGTTATAACTGTAGTAATATTCCCTTCAACCTGGAGAGCTGGGACCCATGGAATTCGTGCCATGAATTATTGCTTTAAAGGGTCTGCATTTGGTCACCCAATCTCACCAATCCTCTCAGTCCCAAGTGTCCTTCCTTATGCCACATCCAGCTGTCCTTGTAGATAGGGTCATTCAAGGTTTCATCAGAGACCCTGAAGGAATTGTAAACAATTTCCCAGTTTTTTGTTTTGTTTTTGAAATTCTTTTTATAGTGGGTTTGAGCTGATTCTCGCTGCCATGTTTATGCCAGTCTAGACACACTTGATTCCCTTACGGAGACATATCAATACATAGGTTTTAACATTCTTACTAGTCAGATATATTCCTCTGCGGGAAATATGGGGTTTTGAGTCCCTTTCACTGAGGAAGGTGTAGGTCTTGTCTATTCCATAGTTGGTTTTTGGAACGGTACCTGTGCTTATATCAAACTCTGGTTTTATGCATCACGCCACCTCTCCTTCCCCCTTAAGCAGGCATAAGAGTGTTTTCTAAATGTGAGACACTGTTCTCTTTCCTAACTCAGTTCAAGTGTAGCCATGTTTACAGGATCTTCATAAGTGATATCTTATGATAAGTTTCTTTTTCTGTGTGACTTATTTCACTTAGAATCATCGTACCTGAATCCACCCAGTTTGCTGCTACTGGTCTTATGATATTGATCTCATGACTGAGGGATATTCCATCGTACGTAAGTACCACGATTTTTTGAACCATTTTTATATTTTCTTGGATACTTAAGGTGTACCCAAGTTGAGGTCCTTGTAAGCAGCGCAGCCCTAAATTTTGGGGTGGCTCTGTCTTATTGATTTTCAGTTTTCCCAAGGTATATTCCCTAGACTGGAAGTGCCCTTGGCTCTGTTGCTCTGTTCTTTACTTGTTTTAGGGAACACAATGCACTCCTCCAGAGAGGCAGTTGGCAATTTACATCCCGCCCTTCAGCATAACAAGGTTCCCTGTTCTCCAGGGCCTGTCTTGCCTTTCTGGTTTTTACACATTTTGTGGATGTCCCTTTTGACCGGTGGGAAGTGATACTTCTTTGTAGTGCAGATTTGCATTGCCCGCTTGCTTGCTTGGCCAAAAAGGGCGTATGCGTTTTCTCCTGAATATATTCAGGAGAAAACGCATACGCCCTTTTTAGCCAAGTGCATAATTGTCGAAGTTGTGCCCCTCTTCCTGTGCTTTAAAGGCGATTCCAAAGTACCTCTTGAAATCTGTTTCCTGCTATTCTGCCTCGCTTTCAAGTCCGCCTCGTTGCCTTCCCTCAACAGATTTTTGGACAATAGTTGTCCTTTATTACTCGGGAAGTTTGTGAATTGCTGTGCCCCTGAGCTCCAGTTTTCAACTCCTTTTTGGTGAGCTGACCGCAAGTCTAAAATTTGCGTTCAGGTCCTATACTGGTTGCCGGATGGTGGCTGAGACTTTGGTTAATTCTTCTTCCTGCCGGAAATTACTGTGATATGTGCCCGTCCAAATGCCTAACAGCTACTCTCTCATTGGTTCTCCCTCTTCCCTTTCATCCTCTGCCAAATTGGCAGCCTGTGCGAACCAGGAGGTTAAAGGGGCTGTCTCTCCAATTTGGGAGGTTGATAGTAAAGCAGGTGGAAAGTGAAACCGGAGCACCAGGAGAGGGACTATTCGTTCAGTTTCAGAAACCTTTCGTATTCACAGTGTGTCCGTTCTCTAGGTTTGCCGTACATGTTATAGCTGTAATAATATTCCCTTCAACCTGGAGAGTTGGGACCCATGGAATGGGTGCCTTGCTTATAGCTTTAAAGGGTCTGCATTTGTTCACCCAGTCTCACCAATCCTCTCAGTCCCAAGTGTCCAGCCTTATGCCACATCCAGCTGTCGTTGTAGATAGGGTCATTCCAGGTTTCATCAGAAACCCTGAAGGATTTGTAAAGAATTTCCCAGTTTTTTTGTTTTGTTTTTGAAATTCCTTTTTATAGTGGGTTTGAGCTGATTCTCGCTGCCATGTTTATGCCAGTCTAGACACACTTGATTCCCTTACGGAGACATATCAATACATAGGTTTTAAGATTCTTACTAGTCAGATATATTCCTCTGCGGGAAATATGGGGTTTTGAGTCCCTTTCACTGAGGAAGGTGTAGGTCTTGTCTATTCCATAGTTGGTTTTTGGAACGGTACCTGTGCTTATATCAAACTCTGGTTTTATGCATCACCCCACCTCTCCTTCCCCCTTAAGCTGGCATAAGAGTGTTTTCTAAATGTGAGACACTGTTCTCTTTCCTAACTCAGTTCAAGTGTAGCCATGTTTACAGGATCTTCATAAGTGATATCTTATGATAAGTTTCTTTTTCTGTGTGACTTATTTCACTTAGAATCATCGTACCTGAATCCACCCATTTTGCTGCTACTGGTCTTATGACATTGATTTCATGGCTGAGGGATATTCCATCGTACGTAAGTACAACAATTTTTTGAACCATTTTTATATTTCCTGTCATATTTAAGGTGTACCCAAGTTGAGGTCCTTGTAAGCAGTGCAGCCCTAAATTTTGGGGTGGCTCTGTCTTATTGATTTTCAGTTTTTCCAAGGTATATTCCCTAGACTGGAAGTGCCCTTGGCTCTGTAGCTCTGTTGTTTACTTGTTTTAGGGAACACAATGCACTCCTCCAGAAAGGCAGTTGGCAATTTACATCCCGCCCATCAGCATAACAAGGCTGCCTGTTCTCCAGGGCCTGTCTTGCCTTTCTGGTTTTTACACATTTTGTGGATGTCCCTTTTGACAGGTGGGAAGTGATACTTCTTTGTAGTGCAGATTTGCATTGCCCGCTTGCTTGCTTGGCCAAAAAGGGCGTATTCGTTTTCTCCTGAATATATTCAGGAGAAAACGCATACGCCCTTTTTGGCCAATTGCATCATTGTCGAAGTTGTGCCCCTCTTCCTGTGCTTTAAAGGCGATTCCAACGTACCTCTTGAAATCTGTTTCCTGCTATTCTGCCTTGCTTTCAAGTCCGCCTCGTTGCCTTCCCTCAACAGATTTTTGGACGATAGTTGTCCTTTATTACTCGGGAAGTTTGTGAATTCCTGTGCCCCTGAGCTCCAGTTTTCAACTCCTTTTTGGTGAGCTGACCGCAAGTCCAAAATTTTGGTTCAGGACCTATACTGGTTGCCGGTTGGTGGCTGAGACTTTGGTTAATTCTTCTCCCTGCCGGGAAATTACAGTGATATGTGCCCGTCCAAATGCCTAACAGCTACTCTCTCATTGGTTCTCCCTCTTCTCTTTCATCCTCTGCCAAATTGGCGGCCTGTGCGAACCAGGAGGTTAAAGGGGCTGTCTCTCCAAGTTGGGAGGTTGATAGTAAAGCAGGTGGAAAGTGAAAGCGGAGCACCAGGAGAGGGACTATTCATTGAGTTTTAGAAACCTTTCGTATTCACAGTGTGTCCATTCTCTAGGTTTGCCGTATATGTTATAGCTGTAGTAATATTCCCTTCAACCTGGAGAGTTGGGACCCATGGAATGGGTGCCTTGCTTTATAGCTTTAAAGGGTCTGCATTTGCTCACCCAGTCTCACCAATCCTCTCAGTCCCAAGTGTCCAGCCTTATGCCACATCCAGCTGTCGTTGTAGATAGGGTCATTCCAGGTTTCATCAGAAACCCTGAAGGAATTGTAAAGAATTTCCCAGTTTTTTTGTTTTGTTTTTGAAATTCCTTTTTATAGTGGGTTTGAGCTGATTCACGCTGCCATGTTTATGCAAGTCTAGACACACTTGATTCCCTTACGGAGACATATCAATACATAGGTTTTAAGATTCTTACTAGTCAGATATATTCCTCTGCGGGAAATATGGGGTTTTGAGTCCCTTTCACTGAGGAAGGTGTAGGTCTTGTCTATTCCATAGTTGGTTTTTGGAACGGTACCTGTGCTTATATCAAACTCTGGTTTTATGCATCACCCCACCTCTCCTTCCCCCTTAAGCAGGCATAAGAGTGTTTTCTAAATGTGAGACACTCTTCTCTTTCCTAACTCAGCTCAAGTGTAGCCATGTTTACAGGATCTTCATAAGTGATATCTTATGATAAGTTTCTTTTTCTGTGTGACTTATTTCACTTAGAATCATCGTACCTGAATCCACCCATTTTACTGCTACTGGTCTTATGACATTGATTTCATGGCTGAGGGATATTCCATCGTACGTAAGTACCACAATTTTTTGAACCATTTTTATATTTCCTGGGATATTTAAGGTGTACCCAAGTTGAGGTCCTTGTAAGCAGTGCAGCCCTAAATTTTGGGGTGGCTGTGTCTTTTTGATTTTCAGTTTTCCCAAGGTATATTCCCTAGACTGGAAGAGCCCTTGGCTCTGTAGCTCTGTTGTTTACTTGTTTTAGGGAACACAATGCACTCCTCCAGAGAGGCAGTTGGCAATTTACATCCCGCCCATCAGCATAACAAGGCTCCCTGTTCTCCAGGGCCTGTCTTGCCTTTCTGGTTTTTACACATTTTGTGGATGTCCCTTTTGACCGGTGAGAAGTGATACTTCTCTGTAGTGCAGATTTGCATTGCCCGCTTGCTTGCTTGCCCAAAAAGGGCGTATGCATTTTCTCCTGAATATATTCAGGAGAAAACGCATACGCCCTTTTTGGCCAAGTGCATCATTGTCGAAGTTGTGCCCCTCTTCCTGTGCTTTAAAGGCGATTCCAACGTACCTCTTGAAATCTGTTTCCTGCTATTCTGCCTCGCTTTCAAGTCCGCCTCGTTGCCTTCCCTCAACAGATTTTTGGACGATAGTTGTCCTTTATTACTCGGCCAGTTTGTGAATTGCTGTGCCCCTGAGCTCCATTTTTCAACTCGTTTTTGGTGAGCTGACCGCAAGTCCAAAATTTTGGTTCAGGACCTACACTGGTTCCCGGTGGGTGGCTGAGACTTTGGTTAATTCTTCTTCCTGCCGGGAAATTACAGTGATATGTGCCCGTCCAAATGCCTAACAGCTACTCTCTCATTGGTTCTCCCTCTTCCCTTTCATCCTCTGCCAAATTGGCAACCTGTGCGAACCAGGAGGTTAAAGGGGCTGTCTCTCCAAGTTGGGCGTTTGATAGTAAAGCAGATGGAAAGTCAAACGAGAGCACCAGGATAGGGACTATTCGGTGAGTTTTAGAAACCTTTCGTATTCACAGTGTGTCCGTTCTCTAGGTTTCCCGTACATGTTATAACTGTAGTAATATTCCTTCAACCTGGAGAGTTGGTACCCATGGAATGGGTGCCATGCATTATTGCTTTAAAGGGTCTGCATTTGCTCACCCAATCTCACCAATCCTCTCAGTCCCAAGTGTCCAGCCTTATGCCACATCCAGCTGTCATTGTAGATAGGGTCATTCCAGGTTTCATCAGAGACCCTGAAGGAATTGTAAAGAATTTCCCAGTTTTTTTGTTTTGTTTTTGAAATTCCTTTTTATAGTGGGTTTGAGCTGATTCTCGCTGCCATGTTTATGCCAGTCTAGACACACTTCATTCCATTACGGAGAAATATCAATACATAGGTTTTAAGATTCTTACTAGTCAGATATATTCCTCTGGGGGAAATATGGGGTTTTGAGTCCCTTTCACTGAGGAAGGTGTAGGTCTTGAGTATTCCATAGTTGGTTTTTGGAACGGTACATGTGCTTATATCAAACTCTTGTTTTATGCATCACCCCACCTCTCCTTCCCCCTTAAGCAGGCATAAGAGTGTTTTCTGAATGTGAGACACTCTTCTCTTTCATAACTCAGTTCAAGTGTAGCCATGTTTACAGGATCTTCATAAGTGATATCTTATGATAAGTTTCTTTTTCTGTGTGACTTATTTCACGTAGAATCATCATACCTGAATCCACCCACTTTGCTTCTACTGGTCTTATGACATTGATTTCATGGTTGAGGGGTATTCCATCGTACGTAAGTACCACAATTTTTTGAACCATTTTTATATTTCCTGGGATATTTAAGGTGTACCCAAGTTGAGGTCCTTGTAAGCAGTGCAGCCCTAAATTTTGGGGTGGCTCTGTCTTATTGATTTTCACTTTTCCCAAGGTATATTCTCTAGACTGGAAGTGCCCTTGGCTCTGTAGCTCTGCTGTTTACTTGTTTTAGGGAACACAATGCACTCCTCCAGAGAAGCAGTTGACAATTTACATCCCTCCCATCAGCATAACAAGGCTCCCTGTTCTCCAGGGCCTGTCTTGCCTTTCTGGTTTTTACACATTTTGTGGATGTCCCTTTTGACCGGTGGGAAGTGATACTTCTTTGTAGTGCAGATTTGCATTGCCCGCTTGCTTGCTTGGCCAAAAAGGGCGTATGCGTTTTCTCCTGAATATATTCAGGAGAAAACGCATACGCCCTTTTTGGCCAAGTGCATCATTGTCGAAGTTGTGCCCCTCTTCCTGTGCTTTAAAGGCGATTCCAACGTACCTCTTGAAATCTGTTTCCTGCTATTCTGCCTCGCTTTCAAGTCCGCCTCGTTGCCTTCCCTCAACAGATTTTTGGACGATAGTTGTCCTTTATTACTCGACCAGTTTGTGAATTGCTGTGGCCCTGAGCTCCATTTTTAAACTCGTTTTTGGTGAGTTGACCGCAAGTCCAAAATTTTGGTTCAGGACCTATACTGTTTCCTGGTGGGTGGCTGAGACTTTGGTTAATTCTTCTTCCTGCCAGGAAATAACAGTGATATGTGCCCGTCCAAATGCCTAACAGCTACTCTCTCATTGGTTCTCCCTCTTTCCTTTCAGCCTCTGCCAAATTGGCAACCTAAGCGAACCAGGAGTTTAAAGGGGCTGTCTCTCCAAGTTGGGAGTTTGATAGTAAAGCAAATGGAAAGTCAAACCGGAGCACCAGGAGAGGGACAATTCGTTGAGTTTTAGAAACCTTTCGTATTCACAGTGTGTCCGTTCTCTAGGTTTCCCGTACATGTTATAACTGTAGTAATATTCCCTTCAACCTGGAGAGTTGGGACCCATGGAATTGGTGCCATGCATTATTGCTTTAAAGGGTCTGCATTTGCTCACCCAATCTCACCAATACTCTCAGTACCAAGTGTCCAGCCTTATGCCACATCCAGCTGTCATTGTAGATAGGGTCATTCCAGGTTTCATCAGAGACCCTGAAGGAATTGTAAAGAATATCCCTGTTTTTATGTTTTGTTTTTGAAATTCCTTTTTATAGTGGGTTTGCGCTGATTCTCGCTGCCATGATTATGCCAGTCTAGACACACTTGATTACCTTATGGTGACAAATCAATACATAGGTTTTAAGATTCTTACTAGTCAGATATATTCCTCTGCGGGAAATATGGGGTTTTGAGTCCCTTTCACTGAGGAAGGTGTAGGTCTTGTCTATTCCATAGTTGTTTTTTGGAAAGGCACCTGTGCTTATATCAAACTCTGGTTTTATGCATCACCCCACCTCTCCTTCCCCCTTAAGCAGGCATAAGAGTGTTTTCTAAATGTGAGACACTGTTCTCTTTCCTAACTCAGTTCAAGTGTAGCCATGTTTACAGGATCTTCATAAGTGATATTTTATGATAAGTTTCTTTTTCTGTGTGACATATTTCACTTAGAATCATCGTACCTGAATCCACCCATTTTGCTGCTACTGGTCTTATGACATTGATTTGACGGCTGAGGGATATTCCATCGTACGTAAGTACCACAATTTTTTGAACCATTTTTATATTTCCTGGGATATTTAAGGTGTACCCAAGTTGAGGTCCTTGTAAGCAGTGCAGCCCTAAATTTTGGGGTGGCTCTGCCTTATTGATTTTCAGTTTTCCCAAGGTATATTCCCTAGACTGGAAGTGCCCTTGGCTCTGTAGCTCTGTTGTTTACTTGTTTTAGGGAACACAATGCACCCCTCCAGAGAGGCAGTTGGCAATTTACATCCCGCCCATCAGCATAACAAGGCTCCCTGTTCTCCAGGGCCTGTCTTGCCTTTCTGGTTTTTACACATTTTGTGGATGTCCCTTTTGACCGGTGGGAAGTGATACTTCTTTGTAGTGCAGATTTGCATTGCCCGCTTGCTTGCTTGGCCAAAAAGGGCGTATGCGTTTTCTCCTGAATATATTCAGGAGAAAACGCATACGCCCTATTTGGCCAAGTGCATCATTGTCGAAGTTGTGCCCCTCTTCCTGTGCTTTAAAGGCGATTCCAACGTACCTCTTGAAATCTGTTTCCTGCTATTCTGCCTCGCTTTCAAGTCCGCCTCGTTGCCGTCCCTCAACAGATTTTTGGACGATAGTTGTCCTTTATTATTCGGCCAGTTTGTGAATTGCTGTGCCCCTGAGCTCCATTATTCAACTCGTTTTTAGTGAGCTGACCGCAAGTCCAAAATTTTGGTTCAGGACCTATACTGGTTCCCGGTGGGTGGCTGAGACTTTGGTTAATACTTCGTCCTGCTGAGAAATTACAGTGATATGTGCCCGTCCAAATGCCTAACAGCTACTCTCTCATTGGTTCTCCCTCTTCACTTTCATCCTATGCCAAATTGGCAACATGTGCGAACCAGGAGATTAAAGGGGCTGTCTCTCCAAGTTGGGAGGTTGATAGTAAAGCAGATGGAAAGTCAAACCGGAGCACCACGAGAGGGACTATTCGTTGAGTTTTAGAAACCTTTTGTATTCACAGTGTGTCCGTTCTCTAGGTTTCCCGTACATGTTATAACTGTAGAAATATTCCCTTCAACCTGGAGAGTTGAGACCCATGGAATGGGTGCCATCCATTATTGCTTTAAAGGGTCTGCATTTGCTCACCCAATCTCACCAATCCTCTCAGTCCCAAGTGTCCAGCCTTATGCCACAGCCAGCTGTTGTTGTAGATAGGGTCATTCCAGGTTTCATCAGAGACTCTGAAGGAATTGTAAAGAATTTCCCAGTTTTTTTGTTTTGTTTTTGAAATTCCTTTTTATAGTGGGTTTGAGCTGATTCTCGCTGCCATGTTTATGCCAGTCTAGACACACTTGATTCCCTTACGGAGACATATCAATACATAGGTTTTAAGATTCTTACTAGTCAGATATATTCCTCTGCGGGAAATATGGGGTTTTGAGTCCCTTTCACTGAGGAAGGTGTAGGTCTTGTCTATTCCATAGTTGGGTTTTTGGAACGGTACCTGTGCTATATATCAAACTCTGGTTTTATGCATCACCCCACCTCTCCTTCCCCCCTTAAGCAGGCATAAGAGCGTTTTTCTATATGTGAGACACTGCTTCTCGTTTCCTAACTCAGTTCAAGTGTAGCCATGTTTTACAGGATCATCATATCTTATGATAAGTTTCTTTTTCTGTGTGACTTATTTCACTTAGAATCATCGTACCTGAATCCACCCATTTTTCTGCTTCTGGTCTTATGACATTGATTTCATGGCTGAGGGATATTCCATCGTATGTAAGTACCACAATTTTTTGAACCATTTTTATATTTCCTGGCATATTTAAGGTGTACCCAAGTTGAGGTCCTTGTAAGCAGTGCAGCCCTAAATTTTGGGGTGGCTCTGCCTTATTGATTTTCAGTTTTCCCAAGGTATATTCCCTAGACTGGAAGTGCCCTTGGCTCTGTAGCTCTGTTGTTTACTTGTTTTAGGGAACACAATGCACTCCTCCAGAGAGGCAGTTGGCAATTTACATCCCGCCCATCAGCATAACAAGGCTCCCTGTTCTCCAGGGCCTGTCTTGCCTTTCTGGTTTTTACACATTTTGTGGATGTCCCTTTTGACCGGTGGGAAGTGATACTTCTTTGTAGTGCAGATTTGCATTGCCCGCTTGCTTGCTTGGCCAAAAAGGGCGTATGCGTTTTCTCCTGAATATATTCAGGAGAAAACGCATATGCCCTTTTTGGCCAAGTGCATCATTGTCGAAGTTGTGCCCCTCTTCCTGTGCTTTAAAGGCGATTCCAACGTACCTCTTGAAATCTGTTTCCTGCTATTCTGCCTCGCATTCAAGTCCACCTCGTTGCCTTCCCTCAACAGATTTTTGGACGATAGTTGTCCTTTATTACTTGGCCAGTTTGTGAATTGCCGTGCCCCTGAGCTCCATTTTTCAACTCGTTTTTGGTGAGCTGACCGCAAGTCCAAAATTTTGTTTCAGGACCTATACTGTTTCCCGGTGGGTGGCTGAGACTTTGGTTAATTCTTCTTCCTGCCGGGAAATTACAGTGATATGTGCCCGTCCAAATGCCTAACAGCTACTCTCTCATTGGTTCTGCCTCTTCCCTTTCAGCCTCTGCCAAATTGGCAACCTGTGCGAACCAGGAGGTTAAAGGGGCTGTCTCTCCAAGTTGGGAGGTTGATAGTAAAGCAGATGGAATGTCAAACCGAATCACCAGGTGAGGGACTATTCGTTGAGTTTTAGAAACCTTTCGTATTCACAGTGTGTCCGTTCTCTAGGTTTCCCGTACATGTTATAGCTGTATTAATATTCCCTTCAACCTGGAGAGTTGGGACCCATGGAATGCGTGCCATGCATTATTGCTTTAAAGGGTCTGCATTTGCTCACCCAATCTCACCAATCCTCTCAGTCGCAAGTGTCCTGCCTTATGCCACATCCAGCTCTCGTTGTAGCTAGGGTCATTCCAGGTTTCATCAGAGACCCTGAAGGAATTGTAAAGAATTTCCCAGTTTTTTTGTTTTGTTTTTGAAATTCCTTTTTATAGTGGGTTTGAGCTGATTCTCGCTGCCATGTTTATGCCAGTCTAGACACACTTGATTCCATTACGGAGACATATCAATACATAGGTTTTAAGATTCTTACTAGTCAGATATATTCCTCTGCGGGAAATATGGTGTTTTGAGTCCCTTTCACTGAGGAAGGTGTAGGTCTTGTCTATTCCATAGTTGGTTTTTGGAATGGTACCTGTGCTTATATCAAACTCTGGTTTTATGCATCACCCCACCTCTCCTTCCCCCTTAAGCAGGCATAAGAGTGTTTTCTAAATGTGAGACTTTGTTCTCTTTCCTAACTCAGTACAAGTGTAGCCATGTTTACAGGATCTTCATAAGTGATATCTTATGATAAGTTTCTTTTCCTGTGTGACCTATTTCACTTAGAATCATCGTACCTGAATCCACCCATTTTGCTGCTACTGGTCTTATGACATTGATTTCATGGCTGAGGGATATTCCATCGTATGTAAGTACCACAATTTTTTGAACCATTTTTATATTTCCTGGGATATTTAAGGTGTACAAGTTGAGGTCCTTGTAAGCAGTGCAGCCCTAAATTTTGGGGTGGCTCTGTCTTATTGATTTTCAGTTTTCCCAAGGTATATTCCCTAGACTAGAAGTGCCCTTGGCTCTGTAGCTCTGTTGTTTACTTGTTTTAGGGAACACAATGCACTCCTCCAGAGAGGCAGTTGGCAATTTACATCCTGCCCATCTGCATAACAAGGCTCCCTGTTCTCCAGGGCCTGTCTTGCCTTTCTGGTTTTTACACATTTTGTGGATGTCCCTTTTGAGAGGTGGGAAGTGATACTTCTTTGCAGTGCAGATTTGCATTGCCCGCTTGCTTGCTTGGCCAAAATGGGCGTATGCGTTTTCTCCTGAATATATTCAGGAGAAAACGCATACGCCCTTTTTGGCCAAGTGCATCATTGTCGAAGTTGTGCCCCTCTTCCTGTGCTTTAAAGGCAATTCCAACGTACCTCTTGAAATCTGTTTCCTGCTATTCTGCCTCGCTTTCAAGTCCGCCTCGTTGCCTTCCCTCAACAGATTTTTGGATGATACTTTTCCTTTATTACTAGGCCAGTTTGTGAATTGCTGTGCCCCTGAGCACCATTTTTCAACTCGTTTTTGGTGAGCTGACCGCAAGTCCAAAATTTTGGTTCAGGACCTATACTGGTTCCCGGTGGGTGGCTAAGACTTGGGTTAATTCTTCTTCCTGCCGGGAAATTACAGTGATATGTGCCAGTCCAAATGCCTAACAGCTACTCTCTCATTGGTTCTCCCTCTTCCCTTTCATCCTCTGCCAAATTGGAAACCTGTGCGAACCAGCAGGTAAAGGGGCTGTCTCTCCAAGTTGTGAGGTTGATAGTAAAGCAGATGGAAAGTCAAACCGGATCACCAGGATAGGGACTATTCGTTGAGTTTTAGAAACCTTTCGTATTCACAGTGTGTCCGTTCTCTAGGTTTCCCGTACATGTTATAGCTGTAGTAATATTCCCTTCAACCTGGAGAGTTGGGACCCATGGAATGGGTGACATGCATTATTGCTTTAAAGGGTCTGCATTTGCTCACCCAATCTCACCAATCCTCTCAATCCCAAGTGTCCAGCCTTATGCCATATCCAGCTGTCATTGTAGATAGGGTCCTTCCAGGTTTCATCAGACACCCTGAAGGAATTGTAAAGAATTTCCCAGTTTTTTTGTTCTGTTTTTGAAATTCCTTTTTATAGTGGGTTTGAGCTGATTCTCGTTGCCATGTTTATGCCAGTCTAGACACACTTGATTCCCTTACGGAGACATATAAATACATAGGTTTTAAGATTCTTACTAGTCAGATATATTCCTCTGTGGGAAATATGGGGTTTTGAGTCCCTTTCACTGAGGAAGGTGTAGGTCTTGTCTATTCCATAGTTGGTTTTTGGAACGGTACCTGTGCTTATATCAAACTCTGGTTTTATGCATCGCCCCACCTCTCCTTCTCCCTTAAGCAGGCATAAGAGTGTTTTCTAAATGTGAGACACTGTTCTCTTTCCTAACTCAGTTCAAGTGTAGCCATATTTACAGGATCTTCATAAGTGATATATTATGATAAGTTTCTTTTCCTGTGTGACCTATTTCACTTAGAATCATCGTACCTGAATCCACCCATTTTGCTGCTACTGGGCTTATGACATTGATTTCATGGCTGAGGGATATTCCATCGTACGTAATTACCACAATTTTTTGAACCATTTTTATATTTCCTGGGATATTTAAGGTGTACAAGTTGAAGTCCTTGTAAGCAGTGCAGCCCTAAATTTTGGGGTGGCTCTGTCTTATTGATTTTCCCTTTTCCCAAGGTATATTCCCTAGACTAGAAATGTCCTTGGCTCTGTAGCTCTGTTGTTTACTTGTTTTAGGGAACACAATGCACTCCTCCAGAGAGACAGTTGGCAATTTACATCCCGTCCATCAGCATAACAAGGCTCCCTGTTCTCCAGGGCCTGTCTTGCCTTTCTGGTTTTTACACATTTTGTGGATGTCCCTTTTGACCGGTGGGAAGTGATACTTCTTTGTAGTGCAGATTTGCATTGCCCGCTTGCTTGCTTGGCCAAAAAGGGCGTATGCGTTTACTCCTGAATATATTCAGGAGAAAATGCATACGAACTTTTTGGGCAAGTGCATCATTGTCGAAGTTGTGCCCCTCTTCCTGTGCTTTAAAGGCGATTCCAACGAACCTCTTGAAATCTGTTTCCTGCTATTCTGCCTCGCTTTCAAGTCCGCCTCGTTGCCTTCCCTCAACAGATTTTTGGACGATAGTTATCCTTTATTACTCGGCCAGTTTGTGAATTGCTGTGCCCCTGAGCTCCATTTTTCAACTCGTTTTTGGTGAGCTGACCGCAAGTCCAAAATTTTGGTTCAGGACCTATACTGGTTCCCGGTGGGTGGCTGAGACTTTGGTTAATTCTTGTTCCTGCCGGGAAGTTACAGTGATATGTGCCCGTCGAAATGCCTAACAGCTACTCTCTCATTAGTTCTCCCTCTTCCCTTTCATCCTCTGCCAAATTGGCAACCTGTGCGAACCGGGAGGTTAAAGGGGCTGTCTCTCCAAGTTGGGAGGTTGATAGTAAAGCAGATGGAAAGTCAAACTGGAGCACCAGGAGAGGGACTATTTGTTGAGTTTTAGAAACCTTTCGTATTCACAGTGTGTCCGTTCTCTAGGTTTACCGTTCATGTTATAACTGTAGTAATATTCCCTTCAACCTGGAGAGCTGGGACCCATGGAATTCGTGCCATGAATTATTGCTTTAAAGGGTCTGCATTTGGTCACCCAATCTCACCAATCCTCTCAGTCCCAAGTGTCCTTCCTTATGCCACATCCAGCTGTCCTTGTAGATAGGGTCATTCAAGGTTTCATCAGAGACCCTGAAGGAATTGTAAACAATTTCCCAGTTTTTTGTTTTGTTTTTGAAATTCTTTTTATAGTGGGTTTGAGCTGATTCTCGCTGCCATGTTTATGCCAGTCTAGACACACTTGATTCCCTTACGGAGACATATCAATACATAGGTTTTAACATTCTTACTAGTCAGATATATTCCTCTGCGGGAAATATGGGGTTTTGAGTCCCTTTCACTGAGGAAGGTGTAGGTCTTGTCTATTCCATAGTTGGTTTTTGGAACGGTACCTGTGCTTATATCAAACTCTGGTTTTATGCATCACGCCACCTCTCCTTCCCCCTTAAGCAGGCATAAGAGTGTTTTCTAAATGTGAGACACTGTTCTCTTTCCTAACTCAGTTCAAGTGTAGCCATGTTTACAGGATCTTCATAAGTGATATCTTATGATAAGTTTCTTTTTCTGTGTGACTTATTTCACTTAGAATCATCGTACCTGAATCCACCCAGTTTGCTGCTACTGGTCTTATGATATTGATCTCATGACTGAGGGATATTCCATCGTACGTAAGTACCACGATTTTTTGAACCATTTTTATATTTTCTTGGATACTTAAGGTGTACCCAAGTTGAGGTCCTTGTAAGCAGCGCAGCCCTAAATTTTGGGGTGGCTCTGTCTTATTGATTTTCAGTTTTCCCAAGGTATATTCCCTAGACTGGAAGTGCCCTTGGCTCTGTTGCTCTGTTCTTTACTTGTTTTAGGGAACACAATGCACTCCTCCAGAGAGGCAGTTGGCAATTTACATCCCGCCCTTCAGCATAACAAGGTTCCCTGTTCTCCAGGGCCTGTCTTGCCTTTCTGGTTTTTACACATTTTGTGGATGTCCCTTTTGACCGGTGGGAAGTGATACTTCTTTGTAGTGCAGATTTGCATTGCCCGCTTGCTTGCTTGGCCAAAAAGGGCGTATGCGTTTTCTCCTGAATATATTCAGGAGAAAACGCATACGCCCTTTTTAGCCAAGTGCATAATTGTCGAAGTTGTGCCCCTCTTCCTGTGCTTTAAAGGCGATTCCAAAGTACCTCTTGAAATCTGTTTCCTGCTATTCTGCCTCGCTTTCAAGTCCGCCTCGTTGCCTTCCCTCAACAGATTTTTGGACAATAGTTGTCCTTTATTACTCGGGAAGTTTGTGAATTGCTGTGCCCCTGAGCTCCAGTTTTCAACTCCTTTTTGGTGAGCTGACCGCAAGTCTAAAATTTGCGTTCAGGTCCTATACTGGTTGCCGGATGGTGGCTGAGACTTTGGTTAATTCTTCTTCCTGCCGGAAATTACTGTGATATGTGCCCGTCCAAATGCCTAACAGCTACTCTCTCATTGGTTCTCCCTCTTCCCTTTCATCCTCTGCCAAATTGGCAGCCTGTGCGAACCAGGAGGTTAAAGGGGCTGTCTCTCCAATTTGGGAGGTTGATAGTAAAGCAGGTGGAAAGTGAAACCGGAGCACCAGGAGAGGGACTATTCGTTCAGTTTTAGAAACCTTTCGTATTCACAGTGTGTCCGTTCTCTAGGTTTGCCGTACATGTTATAGCTGTAATAATATTCCCTTCAACCTGGAGAGTTGGGACCCATGGAATGGGTGCCTTGCTTATAGCTTTAAAGGGTCTGCATTTGTTCACCCAGTCTCACCAATCCTCTCAGTCCCAAGTGTCCAGCCTTATGCCACATCCAGCTGTCGTTGTAGATAGGGTCATTCCAGGTTTCATCAGAAACCCTGAAGGATTTGTAAAGAATTTCCCAGTTTTTTTGTTTTGTTTTTGAAATTCCTTTTTATAGTGGGTTTGAGCTGATTCTCGCTGCCATGTTTATGCCAGTCTAGACACACTTGATTCCCTTACGGAGACATATCAATACATAGGTTTTAAGATTCTTACTAGTCAGATATATTCCTCTGCGGGAAATATGGGGTTTTGAGTCCCTTTCACTGAGGAAGGTGTAGGTCTTGTCTATTCCATAGTTGGTTTTTGGAACGGTACCTGTGCTTATATCAAACTCTGGTTTTATGCATCACCCCACCTCTCCTTCCCCCTTAAGCTGGCATAAGAGTGTTTTCTAAATGTGAGACACTGTTCTCTTTCCTAACTCAGTTCAAGTGTAGCCATGTTTACAGGATCTTCATAAGTGATATCTTATGATAAGTTTCTTTTTCTGTGTGACTTATTTCACTTAGAATCATCGTACCTGAATCCACCCATTTTGCTGCTACTGGTCTTATGACATTGATTTCATGGCTGAGGGATATTCCATCGTACGTAAGTACAACAATTTTTTGAACCATTTTTATATTTCCTGTCATATTTAAGGTGTACCCAAGTTGAGGTCCTTGTAAGCAGTGCAGCCCTAAATTTTGGGGTGGCTCTGTCTTATTGATTTTCAGTTTTTCCAAGGTATATTCCCTAGACTGGAAGTGCCCTTGGCTCTGTAGCTCTGTTGTTTACTTGTTTTAGGGAACACAATGCACTCCTCCAGAAAGGCAGTTGGCAATTTACATCCCGCCCATCAGCATAACAAGGCTGCCTGTTCTCCAGGGCCTGTCTTGCCTTTCTGGTTTTTACACATTTTGTGGATGTCCCTTTTGACAGGTGGGAAGTGATACTTCTTTGTAGTGCAGATTTGCATTGCCCGCTTGCTTGCTTGGCCAAAAAGGGCGTATTCGTTTTCTCCTGAATATATTCAGGAGAAAACGCATACGCCCTTTTTGGCCAAGTGCATCATTGTCGAAGTTGTGCCCCTCTTCCTGTGCTTTAAAGGCGATTCCAACGTACCTCTTGAAATCTGTTTCCTGCTATTCTGCCTTGCTTTCAAGTCCGCCTCGTTGCCTTCCCTCAACAGATTTTTGGACGATAGTTGTCCTTTATTACTCGGGAAGTTTGTGAATTCCTGTGCCCCTGAGCTCCAGTTTTCAACTCCTTTTTGGTGAGCTGACCGCAAGTCCAAAATTTTGGTTCAGGACCTATACTGGTTGCCGGTTGGTGGCTGAGACTTTGGTTAATTCTTCTCCCTGCCGGGAAATTACAGTGATATGTGCCCGTCCAAATGCCTAACAGCTACTCTCTCATTGGTTCTCCCTCTTCTCTTTCATCCTCTGCCAAATTGGCGGCCTGTGCGAACCAGGAGGTTAAAGGGGCTGTCTCTCCAAGTTGGGAGGTTGATAGTAAAGCAGGTGGAAAGTGAAAGCGGAGCACCAGGAGAGGGACTATTCATTGAGTTTTAGAAACCTTTCGTATTCACAGTGTGTCCATTCTCTAGGTTTGCCGTATATGTTATAGCTGTAGTAATATTCCCTTCAACCTGGAGAGTTGGGACCCATGGAATGGGTGCCTTGCTTTATAGCTTTAAAGGGTCTGCATTTGCTCACCCAGTCTCACCAATCCTCTCAGTCCCAAGTGTCCAGCCTTATGCCACATCCAGCTGTCGTTGTAGATAGGGTCATTCCAGGTTTCATCAGAAACCCTGAAGGAATTGTAAAGAATTTCCCAGTTTTTTTGTTTTGTTTTTGAAATTCCTTTTTATAGTGGGTTTGAGCTGATTCACGCTGCCATGTTTATGCAAGTCTAGACACACTTGATTCCCTTACGGAGACATATCAATACATAGGTTTTAAGATTCTTACTAGTCAGATATATTCCTCTGCGGGAAATATGGGGTTTTGAGTCCCTTTCACTGAGGAAGGTGTAGGTCTTGTCTATTCCATAGTTGGTTTTTGGAACGGTACCTGTGCTTATATCAAACTCTGGTTTTATGCATCACCCCACCTCTCCTTCCCCCTTAAGCAGGCATAAGAGTGTTTTCTAAATGTGAGACACTCTTCTCTTTCCTAACTCAGCTCAAGTGTAGCCATGTTTACAGGATCTTCATAAGTGATATCTTATGATAAGTTTCTTTTTCTGTGTGACTTATTTCACTTAGAATCATCGTACCTGAATCCACCCATTTTACTGCTACTGGTCTTATGACATTGATTTCATGGCTGAGGGATATTCCATCGTACGTAAGTACCACAATTTTTTGAACCATTTTTATATTTCCTGGGATATTTAAGGTGTACCCAAGTTGAGGTCCTTGTAAGCAGTGCAGCCCTAAATTTTGGGGTGGCTCTGTCTTATTGATTTTCAGTTTTCCAAAGGTATATTCCCTAGACTGGAAGAGCCCTTGGCTCTGTAGCTCTGTTGTTTACTTGTTTTAGGGAACACAATGAACTCCTCCAGAGAGGCAGTTGGCAATTTACATCCCGCCCATCAGCATAACAAGGCTCCCTGTTCTCCAGGGCCTGTCTTGCCTTTCTGGTTTTTACACATTTTGTGGATGTCCCTTTTGACCGGTGAGAAGTGATACTTCTCTGTAGTGCAGATTTGCATTGCCCGCTTGCTTGCTTGCCCAAAAAGGGCGTATGCATTTTCTCCTGAATATATTCAGGAGAAAACGCATACGCCCTTTTTGGCCAAGTGCATCATTGTCGAAGTTGTGCCCCTCTTCCTGTGCTTTAAAGGCGATTCCAACGTACCTCTTGAAATCTGTTTCCTGCTATTCTGCCTCGCTTTCAAGTCCGCCTCGTTGCCTTCCCTCAACAGATTTTTGGACGATAGTTGTCCTTTATTACTCGGCCAGTTTGTGAATTGCTGTGCCCCTGAGCTCCATTTTTCAACTCGTTTTTGGTGAGCTGACCGCAAGTCCAAAATTTTGGTTCAGGACCTACACTGGTTCCCGGTGGGTGGCTGAGACTTTGGTTAATTCTTCTTCCTGCCGGGAAATTACAGTGATATGTGCCCGTCCAAATGCCTAACAGCTACTCTCTCATTGGTTCTCCCTCTTCCCTTTCATCCTCTGCCAAATTGGCAACCTGTGCGAACCAGGAGGTTAAAGGGGCTGTCTCTCCAAGTTGGGCGTTTGATAGTAAAGCAGATGGAAAGTCAAACGAGAGCACCAGGATAGGGACTATTCGGTGAGTTTTAGAAACCTTTCGTATTCACAGTGTGTCCGTTCTCTAGGTTTCCCGTACATGTTATAACTGTAGTAATATTCCTTCAACCTGGAGAGTTGGTACCCATGGAATGGGTGCCATGCATTATTGCTTTAAAGGGTCTGCATTTGCTCACCCAATCTCACCAATCCTCTCAGTCCCAAGTGTCCAGCCTTATGCCACATCCAGCTGTCATTGTAGATAGGGTCATTCCAGGTTTCATCAGAGACCCTGAAGGAATTGTAAAGAATTTCCCAGTTTTTTTGTTTTGTTTTTGAAATTCCTTTTTATAGTGGGTTTGAGCTGATTCTCGCTGCCATGTTTATGCCAGTCTAGACACACTTCATTCCATTACGGAGAAATATCAATACATAGGTTTTAAGATTCTTACTAGTCAGATATATTCCTCTGGGGGAAATATGGGGTTTTGAGTCCCTTTCACTGAGGAAGGTGTAGGTCTTGAGTATTCCATAGTTGGTTTTTGGAACGGTACATGTGCTTATATCAAACTCTTGTTTTATGCATCACCCCACCTCTCCTTCCCCCTTAAGCAGGCATAAGAGTGTTTTCTGAATGTGAGACACTCTTCTCTTTCATAACTCAGTTCAAGTGTAGCCATGTTTACAGGATCTTCATAAGTGATATCTTATGATAAGTTTCTTTTTCTGTGTGACTTATTTCACGTAGAATCATCATACCTGAATCCACCCACTTTGCTTCTACTGGTCTTATGACATTGATTTCATGGTTGAGGGGTATTCCATCGTACGTAAGTACCACAATTTTTTGAACCATTTTTATATTTCCTGGGATATTTAAGGTGTACCCAAGTTGAGGTCCTTGTAAGCAGTGCAGCCCTAAATTTTGGGGTGGCTCTGTCTTATTGATTTTCACTTTTCCCAAGGTATATTCTCTAGACTGGAAGTGCCCTTGGCTCTGTAGCTCTGCTGTTTACTTGTTTTAGGGAACACAATGCACTCCTCCAGAGAAGCAGTTGACAATTTACATCCCTCCCATCAGCATAACAAGGCTCCCTGTTCTCCAGGGCCTGTCTTGCCTTTCTGGTTTTTACACATTTTGTGGATGTCCCTTTTGACCGGTGGGAAGTGATACTTCTTTGTAGTGCAGATTTGCATTGCCCGCTTGCTTGCTTGGCCAAAAAGGGCGTATGCGTTTTCTCCTGAATATATTCAGGAGAAAACGCATACGCCCTTTTTGGCCAAGTGCATCATTGTCGAAGTTGTGCCCCTCTTCCTGTGCTTTAAAGGCGATTCCAACGTACCTCTTGAAATCTGTTTCCTGCTATTCTGCCTCGCTTTCAAGTCCGCCTCGTTGCCTTCCCTCAACAGATTTTTGGACGATAGTTGTCCTTTATTACTCGACCAGTTTGTGAATTGCTGTGGCCCTGAGCTCCATTTTTAAACTCGTTTTTGGTGAGTTGACCGCAAGTCCAAAATTTTGGTTCAGGACCTATACTGTTTCCTGGTGGGTGGCTGAGACTTTGGTTAATTCTTCTTCCTGCCAGGAAATAACAGTGATATGTGCCCGTCCAAATGCCTAACAGCTACTCTCTCATTGGTTCTCCCTCTTTCCTTTCAGCCTCTGCCAAATTGGCAACCTAAGCGAACCAGGTGTTTAAAGGGGCTGTCTCTCCAAGTTGGGAGTTTGATAGTAAAGCAAATGGAAAGTCAAACCGGAGCACCAGGAGAGGGACTATTCGTTGAGTTTTAGAAACCTTTCGTATTCACAGTGTGTCTGTTCTCTAGGTTTCCCGCACATGTTATAGCTGTAGTAATATTCCCTTCAACCTGGAGAGTTGGGACCCATGGAATGGGTGCCTTGCTTTATAGCTTTAAAGGGTCTGCATTTGCTCACCCAGTCTCACCAATCCTCTCAGTCCCAAGTGTCCAGCCTTATGCCACATCCAGCTGTCGTTGTAGATAGGGTCATTCCAGGTTTCATCAGAAACCCTGAAGGAATTGTAAAGAATTTCCCAGTTTTTTTGTTTTGTTTTTGAAATTCCTTTTTATAGTGGGTTTGAGCTGATTCACGCTGCCATGTTTATGCAAGTCTAGACACACTTGATTCCCTTACGGAGACATATCAATACATAGGTTTTAAGATTCTTACTAGTCAGATATATTCCTCTGCGGGAAATATGGGGTTTTGAGTCCCTTTCACTGAGGAAGGTGTAGGTCTTGTCTATTCCATAGTTGGTTTTTGGAACGGTACCTGTGCTTATATCAAACTCTGGTTTTATGCATCACCCCACCTCTCCTTCCCCCTTAAGCAGGCATAAGAGTGTTTTCTAAATGTGAGACACTCTTCTCTTTCCTAACTCAGCTCAAGTGTAGCCATGTTTACAGGATCTTCATAAGTGATATCTTATGATAAGTTTCTTTTTCTGTGTGACTTATTTCACTTAGAATCATCGTACCTGAATCCACCCATTTTACTGCTACTGGTCTTATGACATTGATTTCATGGCTGAGGGATATTCCATCGTACGTAAGTACCACAATTTTTTGAACCATTTTTATATTTCCTGGGATATTTAAGGTGTACCCAAGTTGAGGTCCTTGTAAGCAGTGCAGCCCTAAATTTTGGGGTGGCTCTGTCTTATTGATTTTCAGTTTTCCAAAGGTATATTCCCTAGACTGGAAGAGCCCTTGGCTCTGTAGCTCTGTTGTTTACTTGTTTTAGGGAACACAATGAACTCCTCCAGAGAGGCAGTTGGCAATTTACATCCCGCCCATCAGCATAACAAGGCTCCCTGTTCTCCAGGGCCTGTCTTGCCTTTCTGGTTTTTACACATTTTGTGGATGTCCCTTTTGACCGGTGAGAAGTGATACTTCTCTGTAGTGCAGATTTGCATTGCCCGCTTGCTTGCTTGCCCAAAAAGGGCGTATGCATTTTCTCCTGAATATATTCAGGAGAAAACGCATACGCCCTTTTTGGCCAAGTGCATCATTGTCGAAGTTGTGCCCCTCTTCCTGTGCTTTAAAGGCGATTCCAACGTACCTCTTGAAATCTGTTTCCTGCTATTCTGCCTCGCTTTCAAGTCCGCCTCGTTGCCTTCCCTCAACAGATTTTTGGACGATAGTTGTCCTTTATTACTCGGCCAGTTTGTGAATTGCTGTGCCCCTGAGCTCCATTTTTCAACTCGTTTTTGGTGAGCTGACCGCAAGTCCAAAATTTTGGTTCAGGACCTACACTGGTTCCCGGTGGGTGGCTGAGACTTTGGTTAATTCTTCTTCCTGCCGGGAAATTACAGTGATATGTGCCCGTCCAAATGCCTAACAGCTACTCTCTCATTGGTTCTCCCTCTTCCCTTTCATCCTCTGCCAAATTGGCAACCTGTGCGAACCAGGAGGTTAAAGGGGCTGTCTCTCCAAGTTGGGCGTTTGATAGTAAAGCAGATGGAAAGTCAAACGAGAGCACCAGGATAGGGACTATTCGGTGAGTTTTAGAAACCTTTCGTATTCACAGTGTGTCCGTTCTCTAGGTTTCCCGTACATGTTATAACTGTAGTAATATTCCTTCAACCTGGAGAGTTGGTACCCATGGAATGGGTGCCATGCATTATTGCTTTAAAGGGTCTGCATTTGCTCACCCAATCTCACCAATCCTCTCAGTCCCAAGTGTCCAGCCTTATGCCACATCCAGCTGTCATTGTAGATAGGGTCATTCCAGGTTTCATCAGAGACCCTGAAGGAATTGTAAAGAATTTCCCAGTTTTTTTGTTTTGTTTTTGAAATTCCTTTTTATAGTGGGTTTGAGCTGATTCTCGCTGCCATGTTTATGCCAGTCTAGACACACTTCATTCCATTACGGAGAAATATCAATACATAGGTTTTAAGATTCTTACTAGTCAGATATATTCCTCTGGGGGAAATATGGGGTTTTGAGTCCCTTTCACTGAGGAAGGTGTAGGTCTTGAGTATTCCATAGTTGGTTTTTGGAACGGTACATGTGCTTATATCAAACTCTTGTTTTATGCATCACCCCACCTCTCCTTCCCCCTTAAGCAGGCATAAGAGTGTTTTCTGAATGTGAGACACTCTTCTCTTTCATAACTCAGTTCAAGTGTAGCCATGTTTACAGGATCTTCATAAGTGATATCTTATGATAAGTTTCTTTTTCTGTGTGACTTATTTCACGTAGAATCATCATACCTGAATCCACCCACTTTGCTTCTACTGGTCTTATGACATTGATTTCATGGTTGAGGGGTATTCCATCGTACGTAAGTACCACAATTTTTTGAACCATTTTTATATTTCCTGGGATATTTAAGGTGTACCCAAGTTGAGGTCCTTGTAAGCAGTGCAGCCCTAAATTTTGGGGTGGCTCTGTCTTATTGATTTTCACTTTTCCCAAGGTATATTCTCTAGACTGGAAGTGCCCTTGGCTCTGTAGCTCTGCTGTTTACTTGTTTTAGGGAACACAATGCACTCCTCCAGAGAAGCAGTTGACAATTTACATCCCTCCCATCAGCATAACAAGGCTCCCTGTTCTCCAGGGCCTGTCTTGCCTTTCTGGTTTTTACACATTTTGTGGATGTCCCTTTTGACCGGTGGGAAGTGATACTTCTTTGTAGTGCAGATTTGCATTGCCCGCTTGCTTGCTTGGCCAAAAAGGGCGTATGCGTTTTCTCCTGAATATATTCAGGAGAAAACGCATACGCCCTTTTTGGCCAAGTGCATCATTGTCGAAGTTGTGCCCCTCTTCCTGTGCTTTAAAGGCGATTCCAACGTACCTCTTGAAATCTGTTTCCTGCTATTCTGCCTCGCTTTCAAGTCCGCCTCGTTGCCTTCCCTCAACAGATTTTTGGACGATAGTTGTCCTTTATTACTCGACCAGTTTGTGAATTGCTGTGGCCCTGAGCTCCATTTTTAAACTCGTTTTTGGTGAGTTGACCGCAAGTCCAAAATTTTGGTTCAGGACCTATACTGTTTCCTGGTGGGTGGCTGAGACTTTGGTTAATTCTTCTTCCTGCCAGGAAATAACAGTGATATGTGCCCGTCCAAATGCCTAACAGCTACTCTCTCATTGGTTCTCCCTCTTTCCTTTCAGCCTCTGCCAAATTGGCAACCTAAGCGAACCAGGAGTTTAAAGGGGCTGTCTCTCCAAGTTGGGAGTTTGATAGTAAAGCAAATGGAAAGTCAAACCGGAGCACCAGGAGAGGGACTATTCGTTGAGTTTTAGAAACCTTTCGTATTCACAGTGTGTCCGTTCTCTAGGTTTCCCGTACATATTATAACTGTAGTAATATTCCCTTCAACCTGGAGAGTTGGGACCCATGGAATGGGTGCCATGCATTATTGCTTTAAAGGGTCTGCATTTGCTCAACCAATCTCAACAATCCTCTCAGTCCCAAGTGTCCAGCCTTATGCCACATCCAGCTGTCGTTGTAGATAGGGTCATTCCAGGTTTCATCAGAGACCCTGAAGGAATTGTAAAGAATTTCCCAGTTTTTTTGTTTTGTTTTTGAAATTCCTTTTTATAGAGGGTTTGAGCTGATTCTCGCTGCCATGTTTATGCCAGTCAAGACACACTTGATTCCCTTATGGAGACATATCAATACATAGGTTTTATGATTCTTACTAGTCAGATATATTCCTCTGTGGGAAATATGGGGTTTTGAGTCCCTTTCACTGAGGAAGGTGTAGGCCTTGTCTATTCCATAGTTAGTTTTTGGAAAGGTACTTGTGCTTATATCAAACTCTGGTTTTATGCATCACCCCACCTCTCCTTCCCCCTTAAGCAGGCATAAGAGTGTTTTCTAAATGTGAGACACTCTTCTCTTTCCTAACTCAGCTCAAGTGTAGCCATGTTTACAGGATCTTCATAAGTGATATCTTATGATATGTTTCTTTTTCTGTGTGACTTATTTCACTTAGAATCATCGTACCTGAATCCACCCATTTTGCTGCTACTGGTCTTATGACATTGATTTCATGGCTGAGGGATATTCCATCGTACGTAAGTACAACAATTTTTTGAACCATTTTTATATTTCCTGGGATATTTAAGGTGTACCCAAGTTGAGGTCCTTGTAAGCAGTGCAGCCCTAAATTTTGGGGTGGCTCTGTCTTATTGATTTTCAGTTTTCCAAAGGTATATTCCCTAGACTGGAAGTGTCCTTGGCTCTGTACCTCTATTCTTTACTTGTTTTAGGGAACACAATGCACTCCTCCAGAGAGGCAGTTGGGAATTTACATCCCGCACGTCAGCATAACAAGGCTCCCTGTTCTCCAGGGCCTGTCTTGCCTTTCTGGGTTTTACACATTTTGTGGATGTCCCTTTTGACCGGTGGGAAGTGATACTTCTCTGTAGTGCAGATTTGCATTGCCCGCTTGCTTGCTTGGCCAAAAAGGGCGTATGCATTTTCTCCTGAATATATTCAGGAGAAAACGCATACGCCCTTTTTGGCCAAGTGCATCATTGTCGAAGTTGTGCCCCTCTTCCTGTGCTTTAAAGGCGATTCCAACGTACCTCTTGAAATCTGTTTCCTGCTATTCTGCCTCGCTTTCAAGTCCGCCTCGTTGCCTTCCCTCAACAGATTTTTGGACGATAGTTGTCCTTTATTACTCGGCCAGTTTGTGAATTGCTGTGCCCCTGAGCTCCATTTTTCAAGTCGTTTTTGGTGAGCTGACCGCAAGTCCAAAATTTTGGTTCAGGACCTATACTGGTTCCCGGTGGGTGGCTGAGACTTTGGTTAATTCTTCTTCCTGCCGGGAAATTACAGTGAAATGTGCCCGTCCAAATGCCTAACAGCTACTCTCTCATTGGTTCTCTCTCTTCCCTTTCATCCTCTGCCAAATTGGCAACCTGTGCGAACCAGGAGGTTAAAGGGGCTGTCTCTCCAAGTTGGGAGTTTGATAGTGAAGCAGATGGAAAGTCAAACCGGAGCACCAGGAGAGGGACTATTCGTTGAGTTTTAGAAACCTTTTGTATTCACAGTGTGTCCTTTCTCTAGGTTTCCCGTACATGTTATAACTGTAGTAATATTCCCTTCAACCTGGAGAGTTGGGACCCATGGAATGGGTGCCATGCATTATTGCTTTAAAGGGTCTGCATTTGCTCACCCAATCTCACCAATCCTCTCATTCCCAAGTGTCCAGTCTTATGCCACATCCAGCTGTGGTTGTAGATAGGGTCATTCCAGGTTTCCTCAGAGACCCTGAAGGAATTGTAAAGAATTTCCCAATTTTTTTGTTTTGTTTTTGAAATTCCTTTTTATAGAGGGTTTGAGCTGATTCTCGCTGCCATGTTTATCCCAGTCTAGAAACACTTCATTCCCTTACGGAGACATATCAATACATAGGTTTTAAGATTCTTACTAGTCAGATATATTCCTTTCCGGGAAATATGGTGTTTTGAGTCCCTTTCACTGAGGAAGGTGTAGGTCTTGTCTATTCCATAGTTGGTTTTTGGAACGGTACCTGTGCTTATATCAAACTCTTGTTTTATGCATCACCCCACCTCTCCTTCCCACTTAAGCAGGCATAAGAGTGTTTTCTGAATGTGAGACACTGTTCTCTTTCATAACTCAGTTCAAGTGTAGCCATGTTTACAGGATCTTCATAAGTGATATCTTATGATAAGTTTCTTTTTCTGTGTGACTTATTTCACCTAGAATCATCCTACCTGAATCCACCCATTTTGCTTCTACTGGTCTTATGACATTTTCCATGGCTGAGGGATATTCCATCGTATGTAAGTACCACAATTTTTTGAACCATTTTTATATTTCCTGGGATATTTAAGGTGTACCCAAGTTGCGGTCCTTGTAAGCAGTGCAGCCCTAAATTTTGGGGTGGCTCTGTCTTATTGATTTTTACTTTTCCCAAGGTATATTCCCTAGACTGGAAGTGCCCTTGGCTCTGTAGCTCTGCTCTTTACTTGTTTTAGGGAACACAATGCACTCCTCCAGAGAAGCAGTTGACAATTTACATCCCGCCCATCAGCATAACAAGGCTTCCTGATCTCCAGAGCCTGTCTTGCCTTTCTGGTTTTTACACATTTTGTGGATGTCCCTTTTGACCGGTGGGAAGTGATACTTCTTTGTAGTGCAGAGTTGCATTGCCCGCTTGCTTGCTTGGCCAAAAAGGGCGTATGCGTTTCCTCCTGAATATATTCAGGAGAAAACGCATACGCCCTTTTTGGCCAAGTGCATCATTGTCGAAGTTGTGCCCCTCTTCCTGTGCTTTAAAGGTGATTCCAACGTACCTCTTGAAATCTGTTTCCTGCTATTCTGCCTCGCTTTCAAGTCCGCCTTGTTGCCTTCCCTCAAGAGATTTTTGGACGATAGTTGTCCTTTATTACTCGGCCAGTTTGTGAATTGCTGTGGCCCTGAGCTCCATTTTTCAACTCGTTTTTGGTGAGCTGACCGCAATTCCAAAATTTTGGTTCAGGACCTATGCTGGTTCCCGGTGGGTGGCTGAGACTTTGGTTAATTCTTCATCCTGCCAGGAAGTTAGAGTGATATGTCCCCGTCCAAATGCCTAACAGCTACTCTCTCATTGGTTCTCCCTCTTCCCTTTCATCCTCTGCCAAATTGGCAACCTGTGCGAACCAGGAGGTTAAAGGGGCTGTCTCTCCAAGTTGGGAGATTGATAGTAAAGCTGAGGGAAAGTCAAACTGGAGAACCAGGAGAGGGACTATTCGTTGAGTTTTAGAAACCTTTCATATTCACAGGGTGTCCGTTCCCTAGGTTTCCCGTACATGTTATAACTGTAGTAATATTCCCTTCAACCTGGAGAGTTGGGACCCATGGAATGGTTGCCAGGCATTTGTGCTTTAAAGGGTCTGCATTTGCTCACCCAATCTCACTAATCGTCTCAGTCCCAAGTGTCACTCCTTATGCCACAACCAGCTGTCATTGTAGAGAGGGTCATTCCAGGTTTCATCAGAGACCCTGAAGGAATTGTAAAGTATTTCCCAGTTTTTTTGATTTGTTTTTGAAATTCCTTTTTATAGTGGGTTTGAGCTGATTCTGGCTTCCAGGTTTATGCCAGTCTAGACACACTTGATTCACTCACGGAGACATATCAATACATAGGTTTTAAGATTCTTACTAGTCAGATATATTCCTCTGCGGGAAATATGGGGTTTTGAGTCCCTTTCACTGAGGAAGGTGTAGGTCTTGTCTATTCCATAGTTGGTTTTTGGAACGGTACCTGTGCTTATATCAAACTCTGGTTTTATGCATCACCCCACCTCTCCTTCCCCCTTAAGCAGGCATAAGAGTGTTTTCTAAGTGTGAGACACTGTTCTCTTTCCTAACTCAGTTCAAGTGCAGCCATGTTTACAGGATCTTCATAAGTGATATCTTATGATAAGTTTCTTTTTCTGTGTGACTTATTTCACTTAGAATCATCGCACCTGTATCCACACATTTTGCTGCTACTGGTCTTAAGACATTGATTTCATGGCTGAGGGATATTCCATCGTATGTAAGTACCACAATTTTTTGAACCATTTTTATATTTCCTGGGATATTTAAGGTGTACCCAAGTTGAGGTCCTTGTAAGCAGTGCAGCCCTAAATTTTGGTGTGGCTCTGTCTTATTGATTTTCAGTTTTCCCAAGGTATATTCCCTAACCTGGAAGTTCCCTTGGTTCTGTAGCTCTGTTCTTTACTTGTTTTAGGGTACACAATGCAATCCTCCAGAGATGCAGTTGGCAATTTCCATCCCGCCCATCAGCATAAAAAGGCTCCCTGTTCTCCAGGGCCTGTCTTGCCTTTCTGGTTTTTACACATTTTGTGGATGTCCCTTTTGACCGGTGGGAAGTGATACTTCTTTGTAGTGCAGATTTGCATTGCCCGCTTGCTTGCTTGGCCAAAAAGGGCGTATGCATTTTCTCCTGAATATATTCAGGAGAAAACGCATACGCCCTTTTTGGCCAAGTGCATCATTGTCGAAGTTGTGCCCCTCTTCCTGTGCTTTAAAGGCGATTCCAACGTACCTCTTGAAATCTGTTTCCTGCTATTCTGCCTCGCTTTCAAGTCGGCATCGCTGCCTTCCCTCAACAGATTTTTGGACGATAGTTGTCCTTTATTACTCTGCCAGTTTGTGAAATGCTGTGCCGCTGAGCTCCATTTTTCAACTCGTTTTTGGTTAGTGGCCCGCAAGTCCAAAATTTTGGTTCAGGACCTATACTGGTTCCCAGTGGGTGGCTGAGACTTTGGTTAATTCTTCTTCCTGCCGGGCATTTAGAGTGATATGTGCCCATCCAAATGCCTAAGAGCTACTCTCTCATTGGTTCTCCCACTTCCCTTTCATCCTCTGCCAAATTGGCAACCTGAGCGAACCAGGAGGCTAAAGGGGCTGTCTCTGCAAGTTGGGAGATTGATAGTAAAGCAGATGGATAGTCAAACCAGAGCACCAGGAGAGGGACTATTCGTTGAGTTTTAGAAACCTTTCGTATTCACAGTGTGTCTGTTCTGTAGGTTTCCCGTACATATTAAAACTGTAGTAATATTCCCTTCAACCTGGAGAGTTGAAACCCATGAAATGGGTGCCATGCTTTATTGCTTTAAAGGGTCTGCATTTGCTCACCCAATCTCACCAATCCTCTCAGTCCCAAGTTTCCCTCCTTATGCCACATCCAGCTGTCATTGTAGATAGGGTCATTCCAGGTTTCATCAGAGACCCTGAAGGAATTGTAAAGAATTTCCCAGTTTTTTTGTTTTCTTTTTGAAATTCCTTTTTATAGTGGGTTTGAGCTGATTCTCGCTGCCATGTTTATGCCAGTCTAGACACACTTGATTTCCTTATGGAGATATATCAATACATAGGTTTTAAGATTCTTACTAGTCAGATATATTCCTCTGCGGGAAATATGGGGTTTTGAGTCCCTTTCACTGAGGAAGGTGTAGGTCTTGTCTATTCCATAGTTGGTTTTTGGAACGGTACCTGTGCTTATATCAAACTCTGGTTTTATGCATCACCCCACCTCTCCTTCCCCCTTAAGCAGGCATAAGAGTGTTTTCTAAATGTGAGACACTGTTCTCTTTCCTAACTCAGTTCAAGTGTAGCCATGTTTACAGGATCTTCATAAGTGATATCTTATGATAAGTTTCTTTTTATGTGTGACTTATTTCACTTAGAATCATCGTACCTGAATCCACTAATTTGCTGCTACTGGTCTTATGACATTGATTTCATGGCTGAGGGATATTCCATCGCACGTAAGTACCACAATTTTTTGAACCATTTTTATATTTCCTGGGATATTTAATGTGTACCCAAGTTGAGGTTCTTGTAAGCAGTGCAGCCCTAAATTTTGAGGTGGCTCTTTCTTATTGATTTTCAGTTTTCCCAAGGTATATTCCCTAGACTGGAATTGCCCTTGGCTCTGTAGCTCTGTTGTTTACTTGTTTTAGGCCACACAATGCATTCCTCCAGAGAGGCAGTTGACAATTTACATCCCGCCCAACACCATAACAAGGCTCCCTGTTCTCCAGGGCCTGTCTTGCGTTTCTGGATTTTACACATTTTGTGGCTGTCCCTTTTGACCAGTGGGAAGTGATACTTCTTTGAGTGCAGATTTGCATTGCCCGCTTACTTGCTTGGCCAAAAAGGGCGTATGCGTTTTCTCCTGAATATATTCAGGAGAAAACGCATACGCCCTTTTTGGCCAAGTGCATTATTGTCGAAGTTGTGCCCCTCTTCCTGTGCTTTAAAGGCGATTCCAACGTACATCTTGAAATCTGTTTCCTGCTATTCTTCCTGCCTTTCAAATACGCCTCGTTTCCTTCCCTCAACAGATTTTTGGACGATAGTTGTCCTTTATTACTCGGCCACTTTGTGAATTGCTGTGCCCCTGACCTCCATTTTTCAACTCGTTTTTTGTGAGCTGAACGCAAGTCCAAAATTTTGCTTCAGGACCTATACTGGTTCCCGGTGGGGGGCTGAGACTTTTGTTAATTCTTCTTCCTGCCGGGAAATTAGAGTGACATGTGCCCGTCCAAATGCCTAACAACTACTCTCTCATTGGTTCTCCCTCTTCCCTTTCATCCTCTGCCAAATTGGCAACCTATGCGAACCAGGAGGTTAAAGGGGCTGTCTCTTCAAGTTGGGAGACTGATAATAAAGCAGTTGGAAAGTCAAACCGGTGCACCAGGAGAGGGTCTATTCTTTGAGTTTTAGAAACCTTTTGTATTCACAGTGTGTCCGTTCTCTAGGTTTCCTGTACATGTTATAGCTGTAGTAATAGTTCCTTCAACCTGGAGAGTTGGGACCCATGGAATGCGTGCCACATATTATTGTTTTAAAGTGTCTGCATTTGCTCACCCAATCTCACCAATCCTCTCAGTCCCAAGTGTCCAGCCTTATGTCACATCCAGCTGTCGTTGTTGATAGGGTCATTCCAGGTTTCATCAGAGACCCTGAAGGAATTCTAAAGAATTTCCCAGTTTTTTGTTTTGTTTTTGAATTTCCTTTTCTAGTGGGTTTGAGCTGATTCTCGCTGCCATGTTTATGACAGTCTAGACACACTTGATGACCTTACGGAGATATATCAATCCATAGGTTTTAAGATTCTTACTAGTAAGATATATTCCTCTGCAGGAAATATGGGGTTTTGAGTCCCGTTCACAGAGGAAGTAGTAGGTCTTGTCTATTCTGTATTTGGATTATGGAACCGTACCTGTGCTAATATCAAACTCTGGTTTTATTCATCACCCCACCTCTGCTTTCCCCTTAAGCATGCATAAGAGAGTTTTCTATATATGATACTCTGTTCCCTTTCCTAATTAATTCCATGTGTAGCCATGTTTATATACACTTCATAAGTTATATCTTATGATAAGTTTCTTTTTCTGTGTGATTTTTTCAGTTAGAATCATCGTACATGAATCCCGTCATTATGCTGCTACTGGCCTTATGACATTGACTTCATGGCTGAGGGATATTCCATCATACGTATGTACCACAATTTCTTTACCATTTTTGTCTTTCCTGGGATATATAAGGTGTCCCGAAGTCGAGGTTCTTGTAAGCAGTGCTGCCATAAAATTTGGGGTGGCTGTGTCTTCTTGATTTTCAATTTTCCCAAGGTATATTCCCGTGACTGGTAGTGCCTTAGGTTGTGAAGCACTGCTGTTTACTTCTTTTTGGGAACACAGTGCACTCCTCCAGAGTGGCTGTTGGCAATTTACATCCCACCCATCCGCATAACAAGGCTCCCTCTTCTCCAGATCCTGTCTTGCCTTTCTTGTTTTTACACATTTTACGGATGTCCCTTTTGACCGGTTGGAAGTGATACTTCTTTGTAGTGCAGATTTGCATTGTGCGGTTGCTTGGTTGGCCAAAATGGGCGCATGCGTTTTCTCCTGAAATATTCAGGAGAAAACGCATGCGCCCTTTATGGACAATTCCATAATTGTCGAAGTTTTGATGCTTTTCCTGTGTTTAAAGGCGATTCCAATGTACTTCTGGAAATCTGTTTCGTGCACTTCTGCCTCATTTTCAAGTCCACCTCATGGCTTTCTCTCAACAGATTTTTGGAAGAGAGTAGTCCTTTATAACTCTGCAAGTTAGTGAATTGCTGTGCCCCTGAGCTCCATTTTTCAACTCGCGTTTTTGTGGGCTGACTGCCAATCCACAATTTTGCTTCAGGACCTATACTGGTTCCATTGGGGAGGCTGGCTCAGAGTTTGTTAATTCTTCTTCGTGACGGGAATTTAGAGTGACATGTGGCCATCCAAATGCCTACAGCTACTCTCTAATTGTTTCTCCCTCTTCCCTTATATCCTCTGCAAAACGTGCCAACTGTGCGAACCAGGAGGTTAAAGGTGCTGACTCTCCAATTTGGGAGATTGATACTAAAGCAGTTGGAATGTCAAACTGGTGCACAAGGAGAGAAAAAAATTAGTAGAGTTTTAGAAACCTTTCACCATCAGATGGTGTCCATTCTCTAGGTTTCCCATACATGTTATAACTGTAGTGATAATCCCTTCCTCCTGGAGAGTTGGGAACCATGGAATGGGTGCCAGGTATTATTGCTTTAAACGGTGTGAATTTTCTCACCCAATCTCACCAATCCTCTCAGTCCCAAGTGACCAGCCTTATGCCACATCCAGCTGTCGTTGTAGATAGGGTCATTCTAAGTTTCATCAGAACCCCTGAAGGTATTGTGTAAGAATTTCACTGTTTATTTGTTTTGTTTTGAAATTCATTTTTATAGTGGGTTTGAGCTGATTCTCACTGCCGTGTTTATGTCGTTCTAGACACACTTGGTTACCTTATGGAGACATATCAATACATAGGTTTTAAGATTCTTACTAGTCAGATATACTACTCTGCGGGGAATAGAGGTGTTGAGCCCCATTCAGTGAGGAAAGTGTTGGTCTTGTCTATTCTGTATTTGGATTATGAAATCGTACCTGTGCTAATATCAAACTCTGGTTTTATACAACACCCCACCTCTCCTTTCCTCTTGAGCAGGCATAAGAGTGTTTTCTAAATGTGAGACTCTTCTCTTTCCTAATTCAGTTCATGTGTAGCCATGTTTACAAGACCTTCATAAGTGATATCTTATGATAAGTTTCTTTTTCTGTGTGACTTATTTCAGTTAGAATCATTGTACATGAATCCACTCATTATGCTGCTACTGGCCTTATGACATTGATTTCATGGCTGAGGGATATTCCATCGTACATATGTACCACAATTTCTTTACTTTTTGTCTTTCCTGGGATATTTAAGGTGTCCCGAAGTCGAGGTTCTTGTAAGCAGTGCTGCCCTATATTTTGGGTTGGCTGTGTCTTATTGATTTTCAATTTTCCCAAGGTATATTCCCTAGACTGGAATGACTTAGGTTGTGAAGCTCTGTTGTTTAATTCTTTTAGGGAACACAAGGCACTCCTCCAGAGTGGCTGTTGGCAATCTACATCCCACCCATCAGCATAACAAGGCTCCCTATTCTCCAGAGCCCCTCTTGCCTTTCTGGTTTTTACACATTTTACGGATATCCCTTTTGACTGGTGGGAAGTGATACTTCTTTGTAGTGCAGATTTGCATTGTGCGGTTGCTTGGTTGGCCAAAATGGGTGTATGCTTTTTCTCCTGAATATATTCAGGAGAAAACACATGCGCCCTTTATGGACAATTCCATAATTGTCGAAGTTGTGATGCTTTTCCTGTGTTTAAAGGCGATTCCAATGTACTTCTGGAAATCTGTTTCGTGCAAATCTCCCTCATTTTCAAGTCCGCCTCATGGCTTTTCCTCAACAGATTTTTGGAAGAGAGTAGTCCTGTATAACTCTGCAAGTTAGTGAATTGCTGTGCCCCTGAGCTCCATTTTTCAACTTGTGCTTTTGTGAACTGTCCGCAAACCCACAATTTTGCTTCAGGACCTATACTAGTTATTGGGGTGGGGAAGGCTGAGAGTTTGGTTAATTCTTCTTCGTGACGGGAAATTAGAGTGGCATGTGGCCGTCCAAATGCCTACAGCTACTCTCTCATTGGTTCTCCCTCTTCCCTTATATCCTCTGCACAATGTGCCAACTGTGCGAACCAGGAGGTTATAGGGGCTGACTCTCCAAGTTGGGAGATTGATACTAAAGCAGTTGGAATGTCAAGCTGCAGCACATGGAGAGAAAAAAATTAGTAGAGTTTTAGAAACCTTTCACCATCAGAGGGTGTCCATTCTCTAGGTTTCCCATACATGTTATAACTGTAGTGATATTCCCTTCTACCTGGAGAGTTGGGAACCATGGAATCAGTGGCAGGCATTATTGCTTTAAAGCGTCTGCATTTTCACACCCAATCTCACCAATCCTCTCAGTCCTAAGTGAACAGCCTTATGCCACATCCAGCTGTTGTTGTAGATAGGGTCATTCCAAGTTTCATCAGAACCCCTGAAGGTATTGTGTAAAAATTTCACTGTTTCTTTGTTTTGTTTTGAAATTCCTTTTTATAGTGGGTTTGAGCTGATTCTCACTGCCGTGTTTATGTCATTCTAGACACACTTGGTTCCCTTATGGAGACATATCAATACATAGGTTTTAAGATCCTTACTAGTCAGATATATTTCTCTGTGGGGAATAGGGGTGTTGAGTCCCATTCACTGAGGAAGGAGTCGGGCTTGTCTCTTCTGTATTTGGATTATGGAACGGTAACTGTGTTAATATCAAACTCTGGTTTTGTGAGTCTCCCCACCTCTCCTTCCCCCGTAAGCAAGCATAAGAGTGTTTTCTAAATCTGAGACTCTGTTTTCTTTCCTAATTCAGTTCATATGTAGCCAGGTTTACATTCCCTTCATAAATGATATCTTATATCAGAATGCACCATGGCCCTTGTCATAATAATGCTCCATGACCCCTGTCATCACAATGCTCCATTCCCTGGTTATCACAATGCTCCATGTCCCTTGTCATAACAATTCTCCACGTACTTGTCATCACAATGCTACATGACACTTCTCATCACAAAGTTACATGCTCGTTTCATCACAATTCTCCATGCACTTGTCATTGCAATGTTCCATGACCCCTGTCATAGCAAGCTCCAAGTGTTTGTCATCACAATGCTTCACGACTTTATCATCAAAATTCTCAATGGCACTTTTCATCACAATGTTCCGTACCCTTGTCATCACAATGCTCCACGTCCTTGTCATCACAATGCTCCATGACCCCTGTCATCACAATGCTCCCTGACACCTGTCATCACAATGCTTCATGCCCCTTGTCATTACAGTGCTCCATGATGCTCGTCATCACAATTACCCAAGGTCTTCTCATCACAATGCTCCACGGTTTTGCCATCACAATGCTCCATGCCCTGGTCATCTCAAAGCTCAATGTCCCTTTTCCTCACATTTCTCCACGTCCTTGTCATCACAGTGCTCCATGGCACTTCTCATCACAATGTTATATGCTCTTGTCATAACAATAGTCCATGCACATGTCATCACAATGCTCCATGACCCCTGTCATAGGAAGCTCCATGCGTTTGTCATCACAATGTTTCATGACATGGACATTAAAATTGTCAATGGCCCTTGTCATCTCAATACTCCATGCGCTTATCATCACAATGCTCCTTTACCTTTGTCACAACAATCCTCCATGACACTTGGCATCACAATGCTCCGTGCTATTGTCATCACAATGGAACATGACATATGTCATCACAATGTTCCCTGACACCTGTCTTCACAATACTCCATGACCTTGTCATCACAATGCTCCATGCCCTTGTCATCACAATGTGCCATGCCCACTGTTATCAAAATAATCCATGAAACTTGTCAGACCAAAGCGCCATGCCACCTTTCATCACAATGCTCCATGAACACTGTCATCACAATGCACCATGCCCATCATCGTAATGCTTCATGCTCTTGTCATCACAATGAAATCAAAATGCTCCATGACCTCTGTCATCACAGTGCTCCAAACCCTTGTGATCACAATGTTCCATAACACTTGTCATCACAATACCCCATGACGCTACTCATCACAATTATCCATGGACTTCTCATCACAATGCCCCATGACATTTGTCATCACAATGCGCAATACACATGTCATCACAATGCTCCCTGACTCTTGCCATCAGTATGCTCACTGAACCCTTTCATGACAAGGCTCCATGCCTTTTTCATCACAATGATCCATGCCATTTTCATCACAATGCTCCAAGACCCCTGTAATCACAATGCTCCATGCCCTTGTCATCACAAAGCTCCATGATGCATGTCATCAGAATGCTCCATGGCCTTCTCATCACAATGCTCCATGCCCTTGTCATCACACTGCTCCAAGACCCCTGTAATCACAATGGTCCATGCCCCTTTTCATTAGAATGCTCCATAAGACTTGTCATCACAAGGCTCCATTGTCTTCTCATCACAATGCTCCAGGACATTGTCATCAAAATGCCCCATTCCCTTATCATCACAATACTCCATGACCCCTGTCATCACAATACTCCATGAATATTTTCAGCCCAATACTCCATGACTTTCTCATCACAATGCTCCATGACCAATATCATCACAATTCTTCATGACCACAGTCATCACAACGCTCAATATCACCTGACAACACAATGATCCGGGACTCTTGTCATCACAATGCTCCATTCCCTAGTCATCACAATGCTCCATGACCCCTGTCATCACAATACTCCATGAACATTTTCAGCCCAATGCTCCATGACACTTGTCATCACAATGATGCATGCCCTTGTCATCCCAATGCTCCATGACCCTTGTAATCACAATGCTCCGTGACGCTTGTCATCACAGTGCTCCATGACACCTGTCATCCCAATGCTCCATGCCTTTGTCAGCAAAATGCTACATGACCTTGTCATTACAATGTTCTATGCACTTGTCATCACAATACTCCATTACCATTGCCATCACAATCCTCCATGAACCTTGGGATCACATTGCTCCATGCCCTTGTCATCACAAGGCTCCATGCTCCTTGAAATCAAAATGATCCATGACCTCTGTCATCACAATGCTCCAAACCCTTGTGATCACAATGTTCCATAACACTTGTCATCACAATGCTCCATGATGCCTGTCATCACAATACTCCATGCCCTTTTCATCACAATGCTCCATGACCTTTGTCATCACAATTCTCGATACACTTGTCATCACAATGCTCCCTGACACTTGTCGTCAGAATGCTCCTTGAAACCTGTCACAAAAAGGCTCCATGCCTTTTTCATCAAAATGCACCATGCCATTTTCAACACAATGCTCCGTGCCATTGTCATCAAAATACTCCACAAGCTTGTCATCAGAATGCTCCATGTCCCTTGTCATCACAATTTTCCATGCACTTGTCAGCACAATGCTCCCTGACCCTTGTCATCACAATGCTCCAAGCCACTGTCATCACAATGCTCCATTACCTTTGTCATCAGAATCCTCCATGACACTTGGCATCACAATGCTCCATGGCATTGTCATCACAATGGGCCATTACATATGTCATCACAATGCTCCCTGACACCTGTCTTCACAATAATGAATGACCTGGTCATCACAATGCTCCATGCCCTTGTCATCACAATGCGCCATTCCAACTGTCATCGCAATAAGCCATGAAACTTATTAGACCAATGCTCCATGCCCTTGTCATCACAATGCCCCATGCTCTTGTTATCACAATGCTCCATGACCCCTGTCATCACAATGCTCCGTGACTCCAGTCATCACAAGGCTTCATGACCTTTGTCATCACAGTGGTCCATGCCCTTGTCATCAACAGTCTCTGTGACCTTTTTAACCACAATGCTTCATGAACTTTTCATCACAATGCCCTTAGACCCTTGTCATCACAATGCTCTATGCCTTTCTCAGCACAATGCTCCATGACCCTTGTCATCACAATGCTCCATGCGCTTGTCAGCACAATGCTCCATGACCCATGTCATCACAATGCACCATGCGCTTGTCGTCACAGTGCTCCACAATCTTGTCATCACAATGCTCCATAAACCTTGTCATCACAATGCTCCATGCACTTCAAATCAAAATGCTCTCTCACCACTGATATCACAATGTTACATCACTATTCATCACAATACTCCCTCAACCCTGTCATCACAATGTTCCATGACTCCTGTCATCCCAATGCTACATGCACTTATCATCACAATGTTTGATGATCCCTGACATCACAATGTTCCATAACCCCTGTCATCAAAATGCTCCATGACCCTTTTCATCAAAATGCTCCATGACCCCTGACATCACAATGTTACATAACGCCTCTCATCAAAATGTTCCATGACCCTTTTCATCAAATTGGTCCATGACAATGTCATCACAATGCTCCCTACCCTTCTCATCACAATGCACCACGCCCTTGTCATCAAAATGCTCCATGACCTTTGTCATCACAAAGCTCCATGACCCTTGGCATCACAATGCTCCATGCCATTGTCATCACAATACTCCATGAAACCTCTCATCACATTGTTCCATGCAATTGTCATCAAAAAGCTCCATGGTGCTTGTCATCACACTGCTCGATGCCCTTCTCATCACAATGCTCCATGCCCTTGTCATTACAATCCCCCATGACCCATGTATCACTGTGTTCCGTGCCCTTGTCATCACAATGCTCCATGCCCACTCTCATCACAATAATCCATGAAACTTTTCAGACAAATGTTCCATGCCCTTGTCATCACAATGCTCCATTACCCCTGTCATAACAATGCTCCATGACCCCTGCCATCACAACATTCCACGGCCTTGTCATCACAAGGCTCCATGACCCTTGTCATCACAATGCTCCAAGACACCTGTAATCACAGTGCTACATGCCCTTGTCATCACAAAGCTCCATGATGCATATCATCAGAATGCTCCATGCCCTTGCCATCACAATGCTCCATTACCCCTGTGATAACAATGCTCCATGACCCCTGCCATCACGATGTTCCATGGCCTTGTCATCACAAGGCTCCATGACCCTTCTCATCACAATGCTCCAAGACACCTGTAATCACAATGCTCCATGTCCCTTTTTATCTCAATGATCCATGAACCCTGTCATCACAATGCACCATGCCCATCATCATAATGCTTCAGGCTATTGTCATCACAATGAAATCAAAATGCTCCATGACCTCTGTCATAACACTGCTCCAAACCCTTGTGATCACAATATTCCATAACACTTGTCATCACAATGCCCCATGACGCTCGTCATCACAATTATCTATGGTCTTCTCTTCACAATGCTCCATGACCTTTGTCATCACAATGCTCAATACACTTATCATCAAAATGCTCCCTGACACTTGTTCTCTGTATGCTCCTTGAACCCTGTCATGACAAGGCTCCATGCCTTTTTCATCACAATGATCCATGCCTTTTTCATCACAATGCTCCAAGACGCCTGTAATTACAATGCTCCATGCCCTTGTCATCACAAAGCTCAATGACGCATGTCATCAGACTGCTCCTTGGCCTTCTCATCACAATGCTCCATGCGCTTGTCATCACAATTTTCCAAGACACTCTAATCACAATGCTCCATCCCCCTTTTCATCAGTATGCTCCATGAGACTTGTCTCACAAGGCTCCATGGTTTTCTCATCATAATGCTCCAGCACCTTGTCATCACAATGCTTCACGACCTTGTCATGAAAATTTTCAATGGCCCTTGTCATCATAATGCTCCAAGCCCTAGTCATCACAATGCTCCATTATATTTGTCATCACAATCCTCCATTACATTTGTCATCACAATGCTCCATGCCATTGTCATCGCAATGGACCATGACATATGTCATCACAATGCTCCCTGACACCTGTCTTCACAATACTCCATGACCTTCTCATCACAATGCCCCATGCCCTTGTCATCACAATGCCCCATGCCCACTGTCATCACAATAATCTATTAAACTTGTCAGACCAATGCTCCATGCCCCTGTCATCACAATGCTCCATGCCCTTGTCATCACAATGCTCCATGACCCTTGTCATCACAATGCTCTGTGACTCCAGTCATCACAATGCTTCATAACATTTGTCATCACAGTGGTCCATGCCCACATCATCACAAGGCTCTGTGACCTTTGTAACCACAATACTCCATGAACTTTTCATCACAATGCTCCGTGACCCTTGTCATCACAATGCTCCATGCCTTTGTCAGAACAATGCTCCATGACCCTTGTCATCACAATGTGCCACGTGATTTTCATCACAACGGTCCACAACCTTGTCATCGTAATGCTCCATAAACTTTGTAATCACAATGCTCCATTCACTTCTCATCAAAATGCTCTCTCAACAGAGATATCACAATGTTCCATCACTAGTCATCACAATACTCCCTCACCCCTGTAATCACAATGTTCCATGACCCCTGTCATCACAATGCTACATCCCCTTATCATCACAATGTTCCATGACCCCTGACATCACAATGTTCCATAACCCCTGTCATCAAAATGCTCCATGACCCTTTTCATCCCAAAGCTCCATGACCCCTGACATCACAGTGTTCTATAACCCCTGTCATCAAAATGTTCCATTACAATTTTCATCAAATTGCTGCATGACCCTGTCATCAAAATGTTCCCTGCCCTTCTCATCACAATGCACCACGCCCTTGACATCAAAATGCTCCATGACGTTTGTCATCACAAAGCTCCATAACCCTTGGAATCACAATGTTCCATGACCCCTCTCATCACATTGTTCCATGCAATTGTCATCACAAAGCTCCATGACGCTTGTCAAAACAATGTTCGATGCCCTTCTCATCACAATGCTCCATGCCCTTGTCATTACAATCCTCCATGACCCATGGATCACAGTGTTCCGTGACCTTGTCATCACAATGCTCCATGCCCACTCTCATCACAATAATCCATGAAACTTTTCAGACCAATGCTCCATGCCCTTCTCATCACAATGCTCCATTACCCCTGTCATAACAATGCTCCATGACCCCTGCCATCACAATGTTCCACACCATTGTCATCACAAGGCTCCATGACCCTTGTCATCACAATGCTCCAAGACCCCTGTAATCACAATGCTCCATGCCCTTGTCATCACAAAGCTCAATGACGCATGTCATCAGAATGCTCCATGGCCTTCTCATCACAATGCTCCTTGCCCTTGTCATCACAATGCTCCAAGACACCTGTAATCACAATGCTCCATGTCCCTTTTCATCTCAATGCTCCATGAACGCTGTCATCACAATGCACCATGCCCATCACCATAATGCTTCAGGCTATTGTCATCACAATGAAATCAAAATGCTCCATGACCTCTGTCATCACAATGCTCCAAACCCTTGTGATCACAATGTTCCATAAAACTTATCATCACAACACCCCATGGCGCTCATCATCAAAATTATCCATGGTCTTCTCATCACAATGCTCCATGAACTTTGTCATCACAATGCTCAATACACTTGTCATCACAATGCTCCGTGACACTTGTCGTCAGTATGCTCCTAGAACCCTGTCATGACAAGGCTCCATGCCTTTTTCATAACAATGATCCATGCCATTTTCATCACAATACTCCATGCCCTTGTCAGCACAAAACTCCATGACACATGTCATCAGAATGCTCCATGGCCTTCTCATCACAATACTCCATGCCCTTGTCATCACAATGCCCCAAGACCCCTGTAATCACAATGCTCCATGACCCTTTTCATTAGAATGTTCCATGAGAATTGTCATCACAAGGCTCCATGGACTTCCCATCACAATGCTCCAGGACCTTGTCATCACAGTGCTCAATTCCCTTCTCATTACAATGCTCCATGACCCCTGTCATCACAATACTCCATGAACATTTTCAGTCCAATGCTTCATGACCTTCTCATCACAATGCTCCATGACCCATATCATCACAATCCTCCATGACCACTGTCATCACAACACTCCATGACCCCTGACAACACAATGATCCGGGACTCTTGTCATCACAATGCTCCATTCCCTTATCATCACAATGCTTCATGAACATTTTCAGCCCAATGCTCCATGACACTTGTCATCAAAATGATCCATGCCCTTGTCATCCCAATGCTCCATGACCCCTGTAATCACAATGCTCCGTGACGCTTATCATCACAGTGCTCCATGACCCTTATCATCACAATTCTCCATGCCTGTGTCATCAAAATCCTACATGACCTTGTCATCACAATGCTCCATGAGCTTGTCATCACAATACTCCATTACCATTTTCATCACAATCCTCCATGAACCTTGGGATCACATTGCTCCATGCCCTTGTCATCACAATGCTCCATGCTCCTTGAAATCAAAATGGTCCATGACCTCTGTCATCACAATGCTCCAACCCCTTGTGATCACAATGTTCCATAACACTTGTCATCACAACACTCCATGATGACTGTCATGACAACACTCCATGCACTTGTCGTCACAATGCTCCATAACCTTTGTCATCACAATTCTCAATACACTTGTCATCACAATGCTCCCTGACACTTGTCAGAATAGTCCTTGAACACTGTCATGAAAATGCTCCATGCCTTTTTCATAAGAATGCTCTATGCCCTTTTCATCACAACGCTCCATGTCATTGTCATCACAATACTCCACAAGCTTGTCATCAGAATGCTCCCTGATCATTGTCTTCAGAATGCTCCATGACCCCTGTCATCAAAATGCTCCATATCCCTTGTCATTACAGTGTTCCATGACATTCGTCATCACAATTATCCATGGTCTTCTCATCACAATGCTCCACGGTCTTGCCATCACAATGCTCCATGCCTTGGTCATCACGATGCTCCATGTCCTCAGTCATCACAGTCCTCCATGACCCCTGTCATCACAATGTTCCATACCCCTTGTCATTACAGTGCTCCATGACGCTCGTCATCACAATTATCCATGGTCTTCTCTTCAAAATTCTCCACGTTCTTGACATCACTATGTTCCATGATACTTCTCATCACAGAGTTACATGTTTTGTCATCACAATTATCTATGCACTTGTCATTGTAATGCTCCATGACCCCTGTCATAGCAAGCTCCATGTGATTGTCATCACAATGCTTCATGAACATGTCATCAAAATTCTCAGTGGCACTTGTTATCACAATGCGCCATGACCCTTGTCATCACAATGCTCCAAGCCCTTGTCATCAAAATGCTCCATTACCTTTGTCATCACAATCCTCCATGACACTTTGCATCACAATGCTACATTCCATTGTCTTTTCAATAGACCATGATATATGTCATCACAATGCTCCCTGACACCCTTCTTCACAATACTCCATGACCTTCTCATCACAATGCTCCATGCCCTTGTCATCACAATGCGCCATGCCCACTGTCATCACAATAATCCCTGAAACTTGTCAAACCAATGCAACATGCCCCTGTCATCACAATGCTCCATGCCCTTTCATCACAATGCTCTATGACCCCTGTCATCACAATGCTCCGTGACTCCAGTCATCACAATGCTTCATGACCTTTGTCATCACAATGGTCCATGCCCTCGTCATCACAAGGCTCTGTAACCTTTGTGACCACAACACTCCATGAACATTTCATCACAATGCTCGGTGACCCTTGTCATCACAATGCTCCATGCCTTTGTCAGCACATTACTCCATGACACATGGCATCAAATGTGCCATGCGCTTGTCATCACAATGCTCCACATCGTTGTCATCACAATGCTCCATAAACCTTGTCATCACAATGCTCCATGCGTTTGTCAGCACAATGTTCCATGACCCATGTCATCACAATGTGCCCTGCGTTTCTCATCACAATGCTCCACAGCCTTGTCATCACAATGCTCCATGCACCTCTCATCAAAATGCTCTCTCACCACTGATATCACAATGTTCCATCACTAGTCAACACAATACTCCCTCCACCCTGTCATCCCAATGTTCCATGACCCTTGTCACAACAATGCTACATGCTCTTATCATCACAATGCTCCATGACCCCTGACATCACAATGTTCCATAACCCCTGTCATCACAATGCTCCATGACCCTTTTCATCACAATGCTCCATGACCCCTAACATCACAATGTTCCATAAACACTGTCATCAAAATGTTCCATGACCCTTTTCATCCAATTGCTCCATGACCCTGTCATCACAATGCTCCCTGCCCTTCTCATCACAATGCACCACGCCCTTGTCATCAAAATGCTCCATGACCTATGTCATCACAAAGCTCCATGACCCTTGGAATCACAATGCTCCATGCCATTGTCATCACAAAGCTCCATGAAACCTCTCATCACATTGCTCCATGCCGTTGTCATCACAAAGCTCCATGACGCTTGTCATCACAATGCTCCATGCCCTTGTCATTGCAATCCTCCATGACACATGTATCACTGTGTTCCGTGCCCTTGTCATCAAAATGCTCAGTGCTCACTCTCATCACAATAATCCATGAAACTTTTCATGCCAATGCTCCATGCCCTTGTCATCACAATGCTCCATTACACCTGTCATAACAATGCTCCATGACCCCTGCCATCACAATGTTCTACGGCCTTGTCATCACAAGACTCCATGACCCTTGTCATCACAATGCTCCAAGACCCCTGTAATCACAATGCTCCATGCCCATGTCATCACAAAGCTCCCTGACGCATGTCATCAGAATTCTCCATTGCCTTCTCATCACAATACTCCATGCCCTTGTCTTCACAATGCTCCAAGACCCTTGTTATTACAATAATCAATGCCTCTTTGCATCTCAATGCTCCATGAACCCTGTCATCACAATGCACCTTGCCCATCATCATAATGCTTCATGCTATTGTCATCACAATGAAATCAAAATTCTCCATGACCTCTCTCATCACAATGCTCCAAACCCTTGTGATCACAATGTTCCATAACTCTTGTCATCACAACGCCCCATGACGCTGGTCATCACAATTATCCATGGACTTCTCATCACAATGCTCCATGACCTTTGTCATCACAATTCTCAATACACTTGTCATCACAATGCTCCCTGACACTTGTCATCAGTATGCTCATTGAACCCTGTCATGAAAAGTCTCCATGCCTTTTTCATCACAATGATCCATGCCCTTTTCATCAGAATGCTTCATGCCATTGTCATCACAATACTCCACAAGCTTGTCATCAGAATGCTCCGTGACCTTTGTCATCTCAATGATCCATGACCCCTGTCATCACAATGCTCCATGACACCTGTCATCACAATGCTCCATGCCCCTTGTCATTACAGTGCTCCATGATGTTCGTCATCACAATTATCCATGGTCTTCTCATCACAGTGCTCCACGGTCTTGCCATCACAATGCTCCATGCCCTGGTCATCACAATGCTCCATGTCCCCAGTCATCACAATGCTCCATGACCCCTGTCATCACAATGCTCCATACTGCTTGTCATTACAGTGCTCCATGACACTCATAATCACAATTGTCCATGGTCTTCTCATCACAATGCTCCACGCCTTTGTCATCAAAATGCTCCATGACACTTGTCATCACAATGCTCCATGACCACTGTCATAACAATGCTCCATGACCCCTGTCATAACAAGGCTCCATACCACTTGTCATTACAGTGCTCCATGACGCTCCTCATCACAATTATCCATGGTTTTCTCATCACAATGCTCCACGGTCTTGCCATCACAGTGCTCCATGCCTTGGGCATCACGATGCTCCATGTCCCCGGTCATCACAATGCTCCATGACCACTGTCATCACAATGCTCTATACCCCTTGTCATTACAGTGCTCCATGACCCTCGTCATCACAATTATCCATGGTCTTCTCATCACAATGCTCCACGATCTTGCCATCGCAATGCTCCTTGCCCTGGTCATCACAATGCTCCATGTCCCCTGTCATCACAATTCTCCACGATCTTGGCATCACTATGCTCCATGACACTTCTCATCACAGTGTTACATGCTTTGTCATAACAATTCTCTATGCACTTGTCATCGCAAAGCTCCTTGACCCCATCATAGCAAGCTCCATGTGCTTGTCATCACAATACTCCATGCCCTTGTCGTCACAATTCTCCATGACCTTTGTCATCACAATGCTCCCTGACACTTGTCGTCAGAATGCTCCCTGAAAACTGTCATGAAAAGGCTCCATGTCTTTTTCATCACAATGCCCCATGCCATTTTCATCAAAATGCTCCATGTCATTGTCATCAAAATACTCCACAAGCTTGTCATCAGAATGCTCCATGAACCTTGTCATCACAATGCTCCATGACCCCTCTCATCACAATGCTCCATACCCCTTGTCATTACAGTGCTCCATGATGCTCATCATCACAATTATCCATGGTCTTCTCATCACAATGCTCCACGGTCTTGCCATCACAATACTCCATGCCCTGGTCATCACAATGCTCCATGTCCCCTGTCATCACAATTCTCCACGTTCTTGGCAGCACTGTGCTCCATGATGCTTTTCATCACAGTGTTACATGCTTTGTCATCACAATTCTCTATGCACTTTTCATCGCAATGCTCCATGATCCCTGTCACAGCAAGCTCCATGTGATTGTCATCACAATGCTTCATGAACATGTCATCAAAATTCTCAATGGCCCTTGTTATCACAATGCTCCATGACCCTTGTCATCACAATGCCCCAAGCGCTTGTCATCAAAATGCTCCATTACCTTTGTCATCACAGTCCTCCATGACACTTGGCATCACAATGCTCCATTCCATTCTCATCGCAATGGACCATGACATATGTCATCACAATGCTCCCTGACACCCTTCTTCACAATACTCCATGACCTTCTCATCACAATGCTCCATGCCCTTGTCATCACAATGTGCCATGCCCACTGTCATCACAATAATCCCTGAAACTTGTCAAACCAATGCAACATGCCCCTGTCATCACAATGCTCCATGCCCTTTCATCACAATGCTCTATGACCCCTGTCATCACAATGCTCCGTGACTCCAGTCATCACAGTGCTTCATGACATTTGTCATCACAATGGTCCATGCCCTCGTCATCACAAGGCTCTGTGACCTTTGTCACCACAGCGCTCCATGAACATTTCATCACAATGCTTGGTGACCCTTGTCCTCCCAATGCTCAATGCCTTGTTAGCACAATACTCCATGACCCATGGCATCACAATGTGCCATGCACTTGTCATCACAATGCTCCACATCTTTGTCATCACAATGCTCCATAAACCTTGTCATCACACTGCTCCATGCACTTCTCATCAAAATGCTCTCTCACCACTGATATCACAATGTTCCATCACTAGTCAACACAATACTCCTTCACCCCTGTCATCACAATATTCCATGACCCTTGACACAACAATGCTACATGCCTTTATCATCACAATGCTCCATTCCCCTGACATCACAATGTTCCATAACCCCTGTCTTCACAGTGCTCCCTGCCTTTCACAACAGAATGCACCACACCCTTGTCATCAAAATGCTCCATGACCTTTGTCATCAAAAACCTCAATGACCCTTGTCATCACAATGCTGCATGCCATTGTCATCACAATGCTCCATGAACCCTCTCATCACATTGTTCCATGCCCTTGTCATCACAGGCTCCATGATGCTTTTCATCACAATGCTCGATGCCATTCTTATCACAATGCTCCATGCGCTTCTCATTACAATCCTCCATGACCCATGTATCACAGTGTTCCATGCCCTTGTAATCACAATGCTCCTTGGCCCCTCTCATTACAATAATCCATGAAACTTTTCAGACCAATGCTCCATGCCCTTGTCATCACAATGCTCCATTACCCCTGTCATAACAATGCTCCATGACCCCTGCCATCACAATGTTCCACAGCCTTGTCATCACAAGACTCCATGACCCTTGTCATCACAATGCTCCAAGACCCCTGTAATCACAATGCTCCATGCCCTTGTCATCACAAAGCTCCATGACGCATGTCAACAGAATGCTCCATGGCCTTCTCATTCACGATGTTCCATGCCTTTGTCATCACAATGCTCCAAGACTCCTGTAATCGCAATGCTCCATGCCCCTTTTCATCTCAATGCTCCATGAACTCTGCCATCACAATGCACCATGCCCATCATCATAATGCTTCAGGCTATTGTCATCACAATGAAACCAAAATGCTCCATGACCTCTGTCATCACAATGCTCCAAATCCTTGTGATCAATATGTTCCATAACACTTATCATCACAACGCCCCATGACGCTCGTCATCACAATTATCCATGGTCTTCTCATCACAATGCTCCATGACCTTTGTCATCACAATACTCAATACCCTTGTCATCACAATGCTCCCTGACACTTGTTGTCAGTTTGCTCCTTGAACCCTGTCATGACAAGGCTCCATGCCTTTTTCATCACAATGATCCATGCCCTTTTCATCACAATGCTCCAAGACCGCTGTAATCACAATGCTCCATGCCCTTGTCATCACAAAGCTCCATGACGCATGTCATCAGAATGCTCCATGGCCTTCTCATCCCAATGCTCCATGACCCTTGTCATCACAATGCTCCAAGACCCCTGTAATCACAATGCTCCATGGCACTTTTCATCAGAATGCTCCATGAGACTTGTCATCACAAGGCTCCATGGTCTTCTCATCACATTGCTCCAGTACCTTGTCATCACAATGCTCCATGACCCCTGTCATCACAGTACTCCATGGATATTTTCAGCCCAATGCTCCATGACCTTCTTATCACAATGGGCCATGACCCCTGTCATCACAATGCTCCATGACCACTGTCATCACAACGCTCCATGAACCCTGACAACACAATGATCCGGGACTCTTGTCATTAAAATGCTCCATGACCATTGTCATCACAATGATCCATGCGCTTGTCATCCCAATGCTCCATGAACCCTGTAATCACTATGCTCCATGATGCTTGTCATCACAGTGCTCCATGAACCTTGTCATCATAATGCTCCTTGCCTTTGTCAACAAAATGGTACATAATCTTCTCATCACAATTCTCCATGTGCTTGTCATCACAATCCTCCATGACCATTGGGATCACATTACTTCATGCCCTTGCCATCTCTCTCTTGCCTTTCTGGTTTTTACAGATATTCGGATGTCCCTTTTGACCGGTGGTAAGTGACAATTCTTTGTAGTGTGGATTTGTAATGCGCGCTTGCTTGATTGGCCAAAAATGGTGTATGCGTTTTCTTCTGAATATATTCAGGAGAAAAGTCATACGCCCTTTTTGGCCAAGTGCATCTCTGTCCAATTTGGGATGCTCTTCCTGTGCTTTAAAGGCGATTCCAATTTACCTCTTGAAATATGTTTTGTGCAATTCTGGCTCATTTTCAAGGCCGCTTCATTGCCTTCCCTCAACAGATTTTTGGAAGAGAGTAGTACTTTATAAGTCTGCAGGTTTGTGAATTGCTGTGCCCCTGAGCTCCAATTTTCAAATCCCATCTTTGTGAGCTGGCCGCAAATCCACAATTTTGCTTCAGGACCTATACTGGTTCCAGGGGTGGCTATATTGGTTCCCTGTGGGTGGCTGAGGCTTTGGTTAATTCTTCTTCCTGCCGGGAAATTAGAGTGACATGTGCCCGTCCAAATGCCTACATCTACTCTCTGATTGGTTCTCCCTCTTCCCTTTCATCCTCTGCACAATTAGCAAACTGTGCGAACCAGGAGGTTATAGGGGCTGACTCTCCTAAGTTGGGAGATTGATAGTAAAGCAGTTGGAATGCCAAAGTGGAGCACAAGGAGAGGAAAATTTAGGAGAGTTTTAGAAACCTTTCGCCATCACAGGGTGTCCATTTTCTAGGTTTCCCATACATGTTATAATTGTAGTGATATTCCCTTCTATCTGGAGATTTGAGACACATGGAATGGTGGCATGCATTACTACTTTAAAAGGTCTGCATTTTCTCTCCCAATCTCACCAGTCCTCTCAGTCCCAAGTGTCCAGCCTTATGTCTCATCCAGCTGTCTTTGCAGATAGGGTCATTCCAGATTTCATCAGAACCCCTGAAGGAATTGTGTAAGAATTTCGCTGTTTTTTGGGGTTTGTTTGAAATTCATTTTTATAATGGGGTTGAGCTGATTTTCACTGACGTGTTTATGCCAGTCTAGACACAATTGATTCCCTTACGGAGACATATCAATACATAGGTTTTAAGATTCTTAGTAGTCAGATATATTCCTCTGTGGGGCATAGGGGTGTTGAGTCCCGTTCACTGAGGAAGGTGTATGTCTTGTCTATTCTGTATTTGGTTTATGGAATGGTACCTGTGCTAATATCAAACTCTGGTTTTATGCATCACCCCACCTCTCCTTTCCCCTGAAGCAGGCATAAGAGATTTTTGCTAAATGTGAGACTCTGTTCTCTTTCCTAATTCAGTTCATGTGTTGTGATATTGACATTCCCTCTATAAGTGATATCTTATGATAAGATTCTTTTTCTGTGTGACTAATTTCCCTTAAAATCATCATACCTATATCCACTCATTATGCTGCTACTGGCCTTATATACATTGATTTCACGTCTGAGTGATATTCCGTTGTACAAAATTACCACAAGTTCTTTATGCATTTCTCTTTTTCCTGGGATATTTTAGGTGTACCAAAGTTGAGGTTCTTGTATGCAGAGCAGCCCTAAACTTTGGGGTGCCTGTGTCTTATTGACATTTAGTCTTCCCAAGTTATATGTCCATGAGTTGAAGTCCCCTTGCTCTGGGGCTTTGTATTTTAGATGTTTTAAAAACAGCATACACTTCTTCAGAGTGGCTCTTGGATATTTATACCCCACCCATCAGCGTGACTAGGCTCCCTGTTTTCCATGGCCTCTCCTGCATTTCAGGCTTGTACACATTTTTTGGATGGCCTTTCTGAGCAGTGGAAATTGAGACTTCTTTGTTGTGCGGATTTGCATTTCCGTCTTGCTTGGTTGGCCAAAAACTCTGCATGTGTTTTTTTCCTGAAGATATTCACGAAAAAAACGCATACACCCTTTTGCCCAACCGCATCATTTTAGAAATTCTGCTGCTTTTCATATGCTTTAAATGTGAGTACAATCTACCTTTTGAAATCTGTTTCCTGCAATTCTGCGTCTCATTCAGATCCTCTTCGTTACCTTAGCTGAATATATTTTTGGACGTTGGTTATCATTTATATCTTTGCAGGTCTTTGAATTGTCTGCTCCTGAGCTCCATTTTGCAACTCGCTTTTTTTGTGAGCTGGCCGCCAAACCATTGGATTACTTCTGGCCCTATTCTGGTTCTGGGGAGGCAGGCTGAGCCTTTGGTTAATTCTTCTTCCTAATGGGAAATTAGAGTGACATGTGCCTGTCAAAACTCCTACAGCTAATCTCTCATTGGTTCCCCCTCTTCCCATTTATCCTCTGCACAAATTGCAAACTGTGTGAAACAGGAGGTTAAAGGTGCTGATTCTCCAAGTGGGGAGATTGTTAGTAATGTGGCTGGAATGGCGAACCCCAGCACCAGGAGATCAAAAATGAGGTGCATTTTAGACACCTTTCCTGAGCACACGGTGTACATTCATCTCGGTTTCCCAGGCATGTTTTCGCTGTCAGAAGATTCCCTTGAACCTGCAGATTTGGGACCCATGGAATGGGTACCAGGCAGTATTACTTTAAAAGGTCTGCATTTCCTCACCCAGCCTCTCTAACATCTCTTAGCGTGCATAGCTTCCAGCCTTATATAATCATCCTGCTGTGGGTCTACATGTGTTCAATCCATGTTACATCGTAGCCCTTCAACAAAAGTTGTAAGAATTTTTGTCTGTCTCACAGTTTTTATAAATAGTTTTAAATTTATTTTTATATTGGTTACAGCTGATTTTCAAAGCTCTGTTTTTTGCTGCTGTACATCCACTTGATTCATGTACTGTGAGACAACAATAACTTCTTTTTCAGATGCTTACCAGTCATATGTATTATTTTCCAGTGACTTGAGTGGGCTGAGTGCAGTTCTTTGAGGTACTGTGTAGGCCTTGTCAGTTATTCAATTTGGTACTTGGAATGGTATCTTTGCTAATTTCAACCTCCTGGATAATACCTCACCATTCCCCACCTTTCCCATTTAGCAGCCTTATGTCTATTTTCTACATATTTGAGTATGTTTCTGTTTTGTAATTTATTTCATGTGTAGCCATTTTTGATTCCACCTTTAAGTGACATCTTATGATATGTGTCTTTTTCTTTCTGACATATGTCACTTAGAATGATCGTATGTAACTCCTCCAGAGTTGTTACAACTGGCCTTATTTCATTGATTTCTGGATGAGTAATATTCCACTCTACATAAGTACCCCATCTCTTTTATCCATTTTATCCTTCCAGGGACATTTAGGTTATATCCAAGTTGAGCCCCTTTTTAACAGAGAGGTGGTAAACGTTCGGGTGCCTGTTTTCTGTCGATTTTTGTTTTTCCCAAGGTACACGCCCATGAGTGCAAGTGCCCTATGCTCTGTAGCTCATTTTTTAGATGTTTTAGCAAACACAATACACTTCTCCAGAGTGGCCGTTGGCAAATTACATTTCCACTATCAGCCTCACAGGGCTCCCTTTTCTCCTCGCCCTGTCCTGCATTTCTGGTGTTTACACTTTATGTGGATGGCCCTTCTGACTGATGTGAAGTGATACATTTTGTGATATTGATTTCCAGTGCCCACCTGTTGGGTTGGATAAAAAGTGTGTATGGCCTTTACTTGAATATATTCAGAAAAAATGCATACACCCTTTTTGGCCAACTGCATCATTGGCGATGTTCAGCCCCTTTTCTTGTGCTTTAATGGGGAGTCCTTTCTACCTCTTCAAATCTGTTTCCTGCCACTCTCCCTTGCTTACAAGTCCTTTTCTGTGACTTACCTCAAGACATTTTTCGACGATAGATATTTTCAACTCTGCAGTTTCATGAATTTTAGTGCCCCTGAGTTCCATTTTTCAACTTGTGTTTTTGGAAACTGGACACAAAACAGCGGGATTTCCTCTAGCCCTATTCTGTTTCCGTGGGCAATTCTAGCCTTTGATGAATTTGTCTTCTGGATTGGAAATTAGAGTGGCATGTGCCTGTCCGAACACCTAAGACTTGTCTCTAAATTTTTCTCATCCTTCCGCTTCATCCTCTGGACAAATTCCAAACTGTGTGCAACAGGATGTTGACGGTGCTGATATCCCCAAGTGAGGAGATTGTTAGGAAAGATGCTGGAGGGTTGAACCCGAGCACCAGGCGATGAGGAGATGAGGTGCCTTTTCCAAACTCTTTCCGATCAAACGGTGTACCATCCTCTAGGTGTGACAGGCATGTTTTAGCTGTAGGAAGGGTCCCGTGCATGTAAGGAGAACACCAGGGATTTTTCCAAATCAGTGCCTCCCCGAACCCCAAACTGGGGAATTTTTAAGCTACGGCTACACGTATGTCCTTTAAGGGCCTTGGGAAATAGGCAGAGCCCAAACTTTAGATGACTGAAATCTTCAGGGTCAGAAGCGCTCACCATCGGCCTTGCTTAGGTTACATTTTATCTGTCATTGATAGATGATGTCAATAAAAATATCTATTGTTTTTCAGATTATTTCCCCTTATAGGTTATTGCAAAATATTCAGTGTAGTTCCCTGTGCTATACAGTAGTTCCTTGTTGATGATCTATTTTATACATAGCAGTGTGTATGTGTTAATCCCAAACTGTTAATTTATCCCTTCTCCTACCTTTCCCCTTTGGTAATAATAAATTATAAGATTTTATACTTCTCAGAAATGGGGGAGCTGAAAGAGAGGTATCATTTTCAATGGAAAAGCATTCAAAACAAGATTGAAGCTTCAGCCAAGAGTCTTCGATGTACATCCATGGAAATAAATCACTTCATTTCACTAATGTTGACCTGACAAATAAGACAGACATCTTCACTGAACTTGCTTATAGGAAAGTGATGGAAATATCAAATGTAAGTCTTAGAAACATCTTATTTTACCCGAGCATTATACACTGCTCTATGTTAACTACAGTTTGGCTCACACATCTGTTCATTGAAGTTACAATGTTCTCAATTTCTGTTACTGATCCTCCAGAGTGGACCCCAACAGGAGTCCCCGTGCCCAGTGTCATTGGAGCCAACAGATCAAGACTGAGTTTGGTTCAGAAGCAAAGGAAACATTATTTTGAAAACAGAATGGAGAGGTGAGAGCGTGCACTCCCCCATGGGCTGTGGGCTGGGCTGCTGTGTAGGGTCCCTAGCAGCGTCAGTGGGAGGGAGGGGATGGAGCTCTCGAGGGCTGCGTTGGCTGCAGCTCAGGCTCTATGCCGCGGAGTCTGCATGGGACCCCGCTAGCTGAGGTGTCGACCCAGCCATTCTGCACTAGGAAATCGGGTCTGAAGTGCTGGGTGTGGGACCTCTGCATGCGGAACCCTAGGAGCATGTGAAATTAGACAAAGCACAAAGGAAAAACAGGTTAGACTTTATTTAATTGCCCAGATTCTCTTTTTATCTCCCAGGAATTTTTAATGAACGTTGCCGGAGACGAACACCTCCTCTGCTTTTTGTTCCGTTCCTTATTCTTGGGGTGTTGAGGGTGCAGACCCCTCTTTTGTAACTGCTTCATGCTGTGGTGGGAGCCCTGATACATGGGGGGAGGGGCAAAACGTCTCCCCACCAGCCTCCTGGTGAGGTTGATTGTCCCAAGGCCTCCTGCCTCACTTCTCATCCGCCTGAGCACCAGCATTGGAAGTGTTACAGATTCTAATGACCTTTAAGGGTCCAAGAAAGAGAGGCGCAGAGATGCTGCGGTAGCAGGTTTCACCCCACCCCACATATGTTCGGCGACCTTAGGCTGACAGTTTTTGCCAGACTAGATGCTCTGACCAGTAGTCTGTGCTTTCTTTAATTAGGTCCCTGAATTAATGTACAAACAGCACCATGTGTCAGAGCCATGCCCGCGCAACTCCCAGACAGTCCAGGGTCAGTGGTGATCCAGGACCATGACGTCCACTGAGTCAACGGCCTTTAGAAGTAGCCAGCAGTCCAGCCGGTCATATTGGCCACCATTACTGCGGTGTCTGTAGGGTTTTCTATGGTGAAAGCGTGATATACGTTTCCCCCGCCAAGCTTATTAGCTCCCCTCTGGGTGCAGTAAGTCCTGCAAGCAGTAGTCTGCTCTTTCGGGGCACAGTCTTGTCGTTTTCTGAGAGAAACTCCAGGTCAAGTGATGGTCACACGAGTCATCTTGGGGGCCCGTTGCCCCCGTTTATCTCTCTGGAGGTTGGAGTTGGAGGGCCTCCTCACTCGAGGTCAGTGTGTCCACAGAGCGACCCCTGCAACTTCAGGGCATGATGGGTGGTTAGGATCACCACGTGGGGTCCTTTTCCCTTAGGAGGGAGCTGGCCTTGCGGGCTGCTGATTTCCAGCTTTTTAGATACCCCAGTATCCTGGCCTGATGAGTCGGGTGGCAAAGCCCTTGGTGACCATAGTTTATCATACCTGAAGGGCATTCTTGTGTTGATCCATTTCAAGTGGTCCCAGTTTTTGCACTAAGGTTCCAAGGGCGATTAACCTTTGACCGGGTATGTAAAGGTCAAAGGGTTTAGCTAAATTAGGGAGTTCCTGGGCAAGGGTCTGTATTGACTGCTCTTTCCATACTTGAATGGCTGCTTCTGGATTCTATTCAAAAGGATCATCATCTTTTCGTGTCAGTGTTTCATGTAGAGGCCCAGCTATTAGACTGTAGTTAGGGATCCAGATGCAGAAAACCTTGGCCTCCCCAGGAACCCCTAAGCTGTCTTCTAGTTTTAGAAGAGGTAAGGCTGCAAATGGCTTCTTCCCTATCCTGGGATGTGTTTCTCCGAATATCTGTGAGAATGAAGCCCAGGCATGTCACCTTAGCCTGGGATATTTGAGCGTTTTTCTTGGACACCTTCTATCCTTTCTTGGCTAGGTAGTTCAGAGGCGTCTTTAGTAGGCCTGGCGATCAGAATGTCATCTGCATATTGAAGGAGGGTTCCCTTTTACAGAGGTTGAACTTTTAGGTCTTTAGAGGACATTTCCCCAATGATGGTGTGGGGATTTTTGAACCATTGGGGCAGGATGGCACAGCATTATTGCTTTTGATGCATGTTGTGTCCTGCCACTCACAAGCCAAAAATTCTTGTGACTCTGAGATGAATGAAATACAGAAGAAGGCATCATTGAAGTCTAATACAGAATGCCATGGCCTGGTGGAAGGTAGAATGATCAGCAGGGAGTAGGAAATAGGAGCTACTGGATGTATATCCTCGGTGGCTTCACTGACTGTCCTGATATACTTTACCAGGTCTCCAGCAGCTCATGGGGCTCTCGTGGTCAGGCCAATCCCAGGATATGCAGCTCACCTGGGCTGCACCCCTACCCCACAGCCCACGGGGCTCTCGTGGTCAAGTCCCTCCCAGGGTATGGAGCTCACCTCTGCAGCTACCCAGCAGCCCATGGGGCTCTCCTACTCAGGCCCTTCCCAGGATACGGAGCTCCCCTGGGCAGGTACCCCAGCAGGGCTGGACACACAGGAACTGTGCACATAGCCCACCTTGCAGAGAAACCCCAGCTCACCTGTCGCTCATAGCTGACACAGAATACCTCAGAGCAGGACTTGAACTAACAAACAGCAGCTCTGACAGGTCTGTGACCATGGCTATCACTCTCTGCAGGCTCTTTCTGCCTGATCTTCCAGACACTTCCACTGCAGCCAGGGCACCAGGCCTCTGTCTCCACCCACCATCACTCCTCTCCCTGACTCCTTGGTTCCTCTCATTACGATAGGGTCTTCTTGAAGTTGTTTTCCACTCATGGACGAGATAAAATGATAAGAAAACAAGCCACAGCTGCAGCCCCTTGTCTCTCCTGAGACTCAAGAGCCCACACCTGTTCCTAGGGCCTGGCCCGTTTAGCAAGTTTCATTTTCTGCAACTCTGAGCCCCTGAGAGGTGAGGATTGGCTGATTTTGGCAGCCTGAAACTGCCTGCCAGCCTCCACAGCTGTGCCTGGGTTGAGGGCAATATAAACAGCTCTCCAGTGAGCGACAGCCCTTGTAGCTGTGACTGACGCCATATTCTCTGCCCCGTAGGCAGTGCCGGGGCTGTGCTGGTGGGAGGGAGTGAGGGGCCGTGGCTTTGTGGGTGGCCCAGTGTGAGTGGGGCTCTGCTGGACTTTCTGCAGGAGTTTCCAGGCTGCCACCTGCTAAAGAAGAGGATGTGTCACCGATACCTGCCGCTGGAATTTTTCCCCAGGCAGAGGTGAGGAAGTAAAACAGCAGTGGGGGCCGTGGCAGGAGGGGTATCTCAGGCAGGGAAATGGAAAGCTTCCAGAAGAGCATCTGGGGACATGACCATCCTGACTGGCCTGCAGGCACCAAGTCGGCCTGTGTGCTGTCGCTGGTGTGGCTCCACAGCCCTACCTCTAGGCTTGCAAGTTCTTGTACATATTCAGGTGTTTTAACTGGAAAGGGTGGGAAGAGTTCAGCTGCAGCAGGACTGGGGCTCAGCTCACGTTTAATCACAGATGCCTTGGCTCGGTCCCCCAGCTTTGCAATGAGGACCCTCCTTGCTTGGGGGGTGGGCTGCTGGCTGTATGGGAGATGATTCCCCACCTCTGACCAATTTCAGAATTGTTTACCGATGGAGCAAGTGCCCTGATAGGGTTTTCCTCTGTATAACTGGTGGGTTCAGGTTTTTTTTCCTTTTTTGGTTCAAGTTAGATTTTATTCCTCTTTTATGTATTTATTGATATAAGCATGGAAATAATTCATTCATATAAATACATCTGTGTGAAGGGAAGAACTTTTTTCTGTTTTATTTTTAAATTTTATTTATTTAAATTTTAAAATTTAATTTTATTTATGTTTTTATACAGCAGGTTATTATTAGTTATGTATTTTATGCATATACATGTATACAGGTCAATCCCAATCTCCCAACATATGCCACCACCACCACCCCATGGCTTCCCACACTTGGTGTCCATACGTGTGTTCTCTACCTCTGTGTCTCTATTTCTTCCCTGCAAAGCAGTTCATCTATACCATTTTTCTAGGTTCCACACAAATGCATTAATATACAATATTTGTTTTTCTCTTACTGACTTACTTCCTTCTGTATGACAGTCTCTAGATCCATCGACGTCTCTACAAATGACCCAGTTTCATTCCTTCGTATGGCTGAGTAATATTCCATTTTATATATGTACCACATCTTTATCCATTCGTCTGTCTGTGGGTATTTAGGTTGCTTCCATTACCTGGCTATCGTAAATAGTGCTGAAATGAGCATTGTGGTGAATGTGCCTTTTTGATTTATGGTTTTCTCTGGGTATATGCCCAGAAGTGGGATTGCTGGATCATATGGTAATTCTATTTCTAGTTTTTTTAAGGAAACTCCATACTGTTCTCCATCGTGACTGTATCAATTTACATTTCCACCACTAGTGGAAGAGGGATCCTTTTGTCCACACCCTCCCCAGAATTTGTTGTTTGTAGATTTTCTTATGATGTCGAGTCTAACAGGTGTGAGGTGATACCTCATTGTAGTTTTGATTTGCATTTCTCTAATAATTAGTGATGTTGAGCAGCTTTTCATGTTGGTCTTGCCCATCTCTGTGTCTTCTTTGAAGAAACGTCTCTTTAGATCTTCTGCCCAACTTTGTATTGGGTTGTTTGATTTTTTAATATTAAGCTGCATGAGCTCTTTATATATTTTGGAGATTAAACCTTTGTCCATTGATTCGTTTGCAAATATTTTCGCCCATTCTGAGGGATACTTTTTGCCATTCCCGTTTTTTTAACAACAAAAGAAAGAAAGAAAAAGAAGCAGAACACTAATGTGTGTAAAATATGCCTTTTAAAACTGTCGTTTTGAAATATGGACGTCCTTTGAATTTTTTGGTCGATATATGACCCCAGGATTTGTTTTCAGGGCAGGTGTCATTTACAGGCCTGCAATGATTTTGAATATCAACTGACCATTAGCGCTGGGATTAAAGCTGCTGTTTTGTGAAACGGCCACAATGTGGCAGCAGTTCTCCTTTACCAAATCTGGTTAAAGGGGCAACAGAGCGTCAATGGAAGTCGTGTTCTAGATTGGAATTTAGAATGGAATGTGCCAGGAGAAAGCCCCTCACGTTTGTCTCACTACTTCTTGTTCGTGTTTTTAGTTTAATTTTTTATTTTTTATTACAGCAAATTTGATTACAATGTTTGGCTTGTTGTAGGTGTGGATGATGTGGTTCTTTTACACATATACAGATGTCGTTCTTCCTGGGATCCTTTTCCCATGTACCTTATGACAGAATGTTAAGTAGTCTTCTCTTGGTATTCTGTAGGTCTTTGGTGATTATATATGTCACCTGTGTTTGTATATGTCTGTTAACCCCAATATCATAATGAAACCAACCCTCACACCTTTCCATAGGTGAACCATAAGTTTGTTGAATGAATCTGTGATTGCCCTTCTCCGTGGAAATATCTGCCCTGGTATCCATTTATCGGTCACACCTATAAGAGATATGATATGATATGTGTCTTTCACTTTCTGACTTACTACAAGTCACGTGATTACCTCTAGACACACCTACGGTGCTGCAAATGGCATTGTGTCCTTTTATTCCTTGGCTTCTATTCTGCCTTAGCGAGGTCCATTTTCAACAATGTGATTTCCTGAGGGCTGAGGATTAGCTGACCTGGGTAGCCTGACCCTGCCGGCCGGCCCTCCCCAGGTGTGCCTGTGTTGAGGTCAATATAAACAGCGCTGCAGGCAGCAATAACCCGTGAAACTGTGCCTGACTCCATATTCTCTGCCCCGTCAGCAGTCTCGGGGCTGTGCTGGTGGGAGGGAGTGAGGGGCCACGGCTTTGTGGGTGGCCCGGTGTGAGTGGGTCTCTGCTGGACTTTCTGCAGGAGTTGCCAGGCTTCCACCTGTAAAGAATAGGATGTGTCACCCATACCATCCACTGGAATTTCTCTCCGGACAGAGGTGAGGAAGGAAAAAAGCAGTGGGGGCCGGGACAGGAGGGGTATCTCAGGCAGGGCAATGGAAAGTTTCCAGAAGAGCGCCCAGGGCCAGGACCATCCTGGCTGGCCTGCAGGCACCAAGTTGGCCTGCGTGCTGTCGCTGGTGTGGCTCCACGGCCCTTCCTCTAGGCTTTCAAGCCCTTGTACATATTCAGGTGTTTTACCTGGGAAAGGTGGGAACAGTTCAGCAGCATCTGGCCTGGGGCTCAGCTCACGGTTACTCACAGATGCCTCGGCATGGCCCCCCGCTTTGCAATGAGGACGCTCCTTGCATAGGAGTGGGCTGCTGGCTCTATGGGAGATGATTCCCCACCTCTGACCAATTTCAGAATTGTTTACCGATGGAGCAAGTGCCCTGATAGTGTTTTCCTCTGTCTAACTCGTGGGTTCAGGTTTTTTTTTTTTTCTTTTTTGGTTAAAGTTAGATTTTATTCCTCTTTTATGTATTTATAGATATAAGCATGGAAATAATTCATTCATATAAATACATCTGTGTGAAGCGAATAACTTTTTTCTGTTTTATTTTTAAATATTATTTTTAAAAATTTTGAAATTTAATTTTATTTATTTTTTATACAGCAGGTTATTATTAGTTATGTATTTTATGCATATACATGTATACAGGTCAATCCCAGTCTCCCAACTCATCCCAACACCACCTCCCCATGGCTTCCCACACTTAGTGTCCATATGTGTGTTCTCTACGTCTGTGTCTCTATTTCTTCCCTGCAAACCAGTTCATCTGTACCATTTTTCTAGGCTCCACATATATGCATTAACATACAATATCTGTTTTTCTCTTTCTGACTTACTTCATTCTGTATGACAGTCTCTAGATCCATCGACGTCTCTACAAATGACCCAGTTTCATTCCTTCTTATGGCTGAGTAATATTCTATTTTATATATGTATCACATCTTTATCCATTCGTCTGTCTGTGGGTATTTAGGTTGCTTCCATTACCTGGCTATCGTAAATAGTGCTGAAATGAGAATTGTGGTGAATGTGCCTTTTTGATGTATGGTTTTCTCTGGGTATATGCCCAGAAGTGGGATTGCTGGATCATATGGTAATTCTCTTTCTAGTTTTTTAATTAAACTACATACTGTTGTCCATCGTGACTGTATCAATTTACATTTCCACCACTAGTGGAAGAGGGATCCTTTTGTCCACACCCTCCCCAAAATTTGTTGTTTGTAGATTTTCTGATGATGCCGATTCTAACAGGTGTGAGGTGATACCTCATTGTAGTTTTGATTTGCATTTCTCTAATAATTAGTGATGTTGAGCAGCTTTTCATATGTGTCTTGTCCATCTCTGTGTCTTCTTTGAAGAAACGTCTCTGTAGATCTTCTGCCCATTTTTGTATTGGTTTGTTTGTTTTTTTAATATTAAGCTGCATGAGCTCTTTATATATATTGGAGATTAAACCTTTGTCCATTGATTCGTTTGCAAATATTTTCGCCCATTCTGAGGGATGTCTTATTCCATTCCCGTTTTTTTAACAAAAAAAGAAAGAAAGAAAAAGAAGCAGAACACTAATGTGTGTAAAATATGCCTTTTGAAACTGTCGTTTTGAAATATGGACATCCTTTGAATTTTTTGGTCGATATATGAACCCAGCATTTGTTTTCAGGGCAGGTGTCATTTACAGGCCTGCAATGATTTTGAATATCAACAGGCCATTAGCGCTGAAATTAAACCTGCTGTTGTGTGAAACGGCCACAAGGTGGCAGCAGTTCTCCCTTACCAAATCTGGTTACTAGGGCAACAGAGCCTCAATGGAAGTTCTGTTCTAGATTGGAATTTAGAATGCAATGTGCCAGGAGAAAGCCCCTCAAGTTTGTCTCACTACTTCTTGTTCGTGTTTTTAATTTAATTTTTTATTTTTTATTACAGCAAATTTGATTACAATGTTTGGCTTGTTGTAGGTGTGGATGATGTGGTTCTTTTACACATATACATATGTCTGTTCTTCCTGGGATCCTTTTCCCATGTACCTTATGACAGAATGTTGAGTAGTCTTCTCTTGGTATTCCGTAGGTCTTTGGTGATTATATATGTCACCTGTGTTTGTATATGTCTGTTAACCCCAATATCATAATGAAACCAACCCTCACACGTTTCCATTAGTGAACCATAATTTTTTTTAATGAATCTGTGATTGCCCTTCTCCGTGGAAATATCTGTCCTGGTATCCATTTTTCGGTCACACGTATAAGAGTTAAGATATGATATGTGTCTTTCACTTTCTGACTTACTTCAAGTCACGTGATTACCTCTAGACACACCTACGGTGCTGCAAATGGCATTGTGTCCTTTTATTCCTTGGCTTCTATTCTGCCTTAGCGAGGTCCATTTTCAACAATGTGATTCCCTGAGGGCTGAGGATTAGCTGACCTGGGTAGCCTGACCCTGCCCGCCGTCCCTCCCCAGGTGTGCCTGGGATGAGGTCAATATAAACAGCGCTGCAGGCAGCAATAGCCCCTGAAGCTGTGCCTGACTCCATGATCTCTGCCCCGTCAGCAGTCTCGGGGCTGTGCTGGTGGGAGGGAGTGAGGGGCCACGGCTTTGTGGGTGGCCCGGTGTGAGTGGGTCTCTGCTGGACTTTCTGCAAGAGTTGCCAGGATGCCACGTGTAAACAAGAGGATGTATCACCCACACCTTCCATTGGAATTTCTCTCCGGACAGAGGTGAGGAAGGAAAAAAGCAGTGGGGGCAGGGACAGGAGGGGTATCTCAGGCAGGGCAATGGAAAGCTTCCACAAGAGCGCCCACGGCCAGGACCATCTTGGCTGTCCTGTAGGCACCAAGTTGACCTGCGTGCTGTCGCTGGTGTGGCTCCACGGCCCTTCCTCTAAGCTTTCAAGCCCTTGTACATATTCAGGTGTTTTACCTGGGAAGGGTGGGAAAAGTTCAGCAGCAGCTGGCCTGGGGCTCAGCTCACGGTTACTCACAGATGCCTCGGTTCCCTTTCACTGACGAAGGTGTATGTCTTGTCTATTCCATAGTTTGTGTTTGGAACGGTACCTGTGCTTATATCAAACTCTGGTTTTATGCATCACGCCACCTCTCATTCCCCCTTAAGCAGGCATAAGAGTGTTTTCCAAAGGTGAGACTCTGTTCTCTTTCTTAACTGAGTTCAAGTGTAGCCATGTTTACAGGATCTTCATAAGTGATATCTTAATATAAGTTTCTTTTTCTGTGTGACTTATTTCACTTAGAAGCATCATACCTCAATCCACTCATTTGGCTGCTACTGGTCTTATGCCATTGATTGAATGGCTGAGGGATATTCCATCGTATGGAAGTACCACAATTATTTAAACCATTTTTTATTTCCTGGGATATTTAAGGTGTACCCAAGTTGAGGTTCTTGTAAGCAGAGCAGCCCTACATTTTGGGGTGGCTCTGTCTTATTGATTTTCAGGTATCCCAAGGTATATTCCCTAGACTGGAAGTGCGCTTGGCTCTGTAGCTCTGTTGTTTACTTGTTTTAGGGAACACAATGCACTCCTCCAGAGATGCAGTTGGCAGTTTACATCCCGCCCATCAGCAAAACAAGCCTCCTTGTTCTCCGGGGCCTGTCTTGCCATTCTGGATTTTACACATTTTGTGGATGTCCCTTTTGAACAGTGGGAAGTGACACTTCTTTGTAGTGCAGATTTGCATTTCCCGCTTGCTTGCTTGGCCAAAAAGGGCGTATGCGTTTTCTCCTGCATATATTCAGGAGAAAACGGATATGCCCTTTTTGCTCAAGTGCATCATTGTTGAAGTTGTGCCCATCATCCTGTGCTTTAAAGTCAATTCCAACGTACCACTTGAAACGTGTTTCCTGCTATTCTGCCTAGCTTTCAAGTCCACCTCGTTGCCTTCACTCAACAGATTTTTGGACAATAGTTGTCTTTATTACTCTGCCAGTTTGTGAATTGCTGTGCCCCTGAGCTCCATTTTTCAACTTGTTTTTTGTGAGCTCACCGAAAGTCCAAAATTGTGGTTCAGGACCTATACTGGTTCCCGGTTAGGGGCTCAGACTTTGGTTAATTCTTCTTCCTGCTGGGAAATTAGAGTGACATGTGCCCGTCCAAATGCCGTAGAGCTACTCTCTCACTGGTTCTCCCTCTTCCCGTTCATCCTCTGCCAAATTGGCAACTGTGCGAACCAGGGGGTTAAAGCGGCTGTTTCTCCAAGTTGGGAGATTGATAGAAAAGCAGTTGGAAAATCAAACCGGAGCACCAGGAGAGGGACTATTCGTTGAGATTTAGAAACCTTTCATATTCACAGTGTGTCCATTCTCTATCTTTCCCTTACATGTTATATCTGTAGTAATAGTCCCTTCAAGATGGAGAGTTGGGACCCATGGAATGGGTGCCAGGCATTTGTGCTATAAAGGGTCTGCATTTGCTCACCCAATCTCACCAGTCCTCTCAGTCCCACGTGTCCAGCCTTATGCCACATCCAGCTGTCGTTGTAGATAGGGTCATTCCAGGTTTCATCAGAGACCCTGAAGGAATTGGAAAGAATTTCCCAGTTTTTTTGTTTTGTTTTTGAAATTCCTTTTTATAGTGGGTTTGAGCTGATTCTCGCTGCCATGTTTATGCCTGTCTAGACACACTTGATTCCCTTACGG